>NW_015386183.1:247801-270212 GCF_001527695.2 Protobothrops mucrosquamatus | reverse complement strand
AGAGAGAGGGAGAGGGGAAAGAGAGAGAGAGAAAAAGAGAGAGGAAAGAGAGAGAGAGAGAGAGAGAGAGGAAGCACAAGTGCCTCTCTCTCCCTCTATCTTTCTCTCTTCTTGCCTGGAGAAAGAAGGGGAGGAAGGGAGAGGAAAGAGAGAGGGAGAGAGGAAAGAGAAAAAGATAAGAGAGAAAGAGAGAGGAAAGAGAGGAAGCGCAAATGCCTCTCTCTCTCTCCCTCTCTCTCTCTCTCCTCACCTGGAGAAAGAAGGGGGGAGGGAGGGAGAGGAAAGAGGGAGAGGGGAAGAAGAAAAAGAGAAAGAGAGAGAGGAAGTGCAAGTGCCTCTCTCTCTCCCTCTCTCTCCTCACCTGGAGAAAGGGGGAGGGAGGGAGAGGAAAGAGAGGGAGAGGGGAAAGAGAAAAAGAGAGAGAAAGAGAAAGAGAGGAAGTGCAAGTGCCTCTCCCTCTCCCTCTCTCTCCTCATCTGGAGAAAGAAGGGGGAGGGAGGGAGAGGAAAGAGAGGGAGAGGGGAAGAAGAAAAAGAGAGAGAAAGAGAGAGAGAGAGAGGAAGTGCAAGTGTCTCTCTCTCTCCCTCTCTTTCTCTCTCCTCACCTGGAGAAAGAAGGGGAGAGGGAGGGAGAGGAAAGAGAGAGGGAGAGAGGAAAAAGAAAAAGATAGAAAGAGAGGAAAGAGGAAGCGCAAGTGCCTCTCTCTCCCTCTCTCTCTCTCTCTCCTCACCTGGAGAAAGAAGGGGGGAGGAAGGCAGAGGAAAGAGAGGGAGAGGGGAAAGAGAAAAAGAGAGAGAAAGAGAGAGGAGAGAGAGAGAGAGGAAGCGCAAGTGCCTCTCCCTCTCTCTCTCTCTCTCCTCACCTGGAGAAAGAAGGGGGGAGTTTCAGAGTTTTCGTCTTGAAATTCTTAGTTCCTGCATCGTGGTTTGTTCTTATGCCCTTTATATATTTCTTTTTGCATCTTAAATTTCACTTGTAATTCAATCATTAAATGTTACTGTTGTTGNGGGGAAAAGACTGGAAATAAATTATTTGCATTGATATGTCCTGATGACAATTTTAAAGAAAACAAAAAAAGTGTTTGCATAAATTGAAGAATTATTTCCTATGTTGTGATTGAGAGGTTATGTTGAGGGAGGGGGGCGATGACAACTTCCTCATTGGCTCAAGGGGGCGATTCGTTCAAAAAGGTTAAGAACCACTGGTATAGATCACTGAATTTCCTAACATTACTCTTATATAGGTAGTCCTTGACTTACAAACACAACTGAGCCCAGAATTGAAGTCATATGTTACTGCAGTCATTAAGTGAGGTGCCCACATGACCATCTCACTCAAAAACCACAATTCCATCATTCCCAGTTGCCTGGATTGTTAGGTGAAGTTTCAGTAAGGATCATTCTCCCTTCCATTCATGTTCTTTTGGCTCTGCACAGTGGTACTGCCAGCGGTAACCCCAATTGCCCCTCCTGCCCAGTTGACCTTCACCACCTTGAGCCATTCTCCAAACAGGCATCCCTTTCCTTCTGCAAGCTGGCACCTCATTAGAAACTTCCTGATCTTCTCCAAATCTCATGAAAATTAGACGGGTGGTTTGAAGAACAGCAGGAGCCTTGTTCTTGGGTTGCTTCAAAAGCCTCATTTCCCCAAATCACATGTGCACCATTTCTTTTGCACATCGTGAGGGCTTTCACATAAAAAGAGATATTGGTTTGAAGAAAGGATCAAGGTGGTGAAGATCAGCTGGTATAGGGACAATTGTAATGGCTGCTGATGAATGCCACTGTGCAAGCAGCCAAAATGGGAGAGGGGAGGGATATACAAGGGGACCTGTGGCATCCCCAGGGTTGCAAGGGCATGTGTGTTGTAAAGCACTTGACTTTTTATCATGTGACCATGGCCGCAACTTCAGGCAGGGGTTGTAACTACCTTCATTTGGAGCCGTTGTAATTACAGCTGGTTGCTGAACATATGGTTGTAAGTTGAGGACTACCTATAATACAGTAATGTGCACATTTGACTCCCATGTTCTACCCAATATATTTTAAACCAAAGAGCTTGCTATTGTGTCCTGGAACACAGAGAGGCAGCTTGGGAAGTTGCAAGATTACCTTGCCTATTCCCAGTCTCCTGGAAAGGAGAAATTGATTAATTTTATATTTTGCAGTGATTAGAACAAGAACACCCCTTTTTAATGGACCACAATATCACTTTTCTGGCAGCAACCATCAAGGAAATTGCTGTAAACAAACTATTGTCCTTAAATTTCCAGTCTGTCTATGCTGACTAACAATAGCTATTTACTGATTTACTGGATATTTCATAGATTGAATCACTGAATCTTCTTTGACACTCTGCAGTCTACACTATACTAATACTAATACTATACTACTGTACTATAAAGTCAGTTTGCTTAATGGTAAGAAAATGAAAAGGATCAAGACCATTTTGAAACAAAAACACACTGCAAAACAACTAAGTATGTAATACCACAATATAATGTAGAATGAAACATGTATTAAAGTAGGACCATGTATACTCTTGTAAGAAAGTTCCAAAGATGAGAAAACGATGAAAGAGTATTTTAATGTTGTTAGAATATATTTAGTTTATTAGAATAAAAGTATCAGAGCAGGTTGCAGGACCTAGCTGGTACTAAAAAATCTAAATAAGGCCTGCTCTGATTAGCACTTGGACCACAGGGATTTTTTAATGCTGAAATCAAAAATACATTTTAGAAGGTAGCAATAGAAAATGACTTATTTTTATCAAGAAAACAACATGGATGTTTCAATGAAATCACCAGGATTTGAGTCTGACTTGACTACAAACCTGACAGAAAGAAAACCAATAACTATCCAATTCTGTACAAGGAAAACAGTATAAAATTAAGAGAAGTCTAATTTTTGTATGCTTATCAAATACTATTTACATTATATTTGTGTAGATAACTCAAAGGACATCGATAGAAAGCAACATGGTAAGAGTTTTTATTTCATGGAATGTAACATACGTTAAACCACTTAGTGTACCAAAACTTAAACTCACTTGTAGTAAGGCTTAGCTTGATGGTCTGCGTGTAAATCCATTGCTTCTCCCCTATAAAAAATATTTTTAAGAATATTTTTAATATTCTTAATTAATGGATTCTTCTATTTTTAATTAATGTGTACACAATATTTCTAGCATTTTCTTAATAATAGCAAGCAAGATTCATTCATTCATTCATTCATTCATGTAATATCACATTATAACAGATAGTATTTATCTATTTCTTCCATTCTTGGGCTACTGCATGGTTCAAAATAGAAACACTTAATATGATTTCACAGTCACACTTTAATGATATCAAGAGACAGCATATATTGGCAACATCTATGCATTCTAGGGTAGTTTTACAAAAGATTGTACTTCATGAATCAGTAAAAATTTAAAATGTACACTATATTTCTATTTTTAAAAAAATAAGCAATGATTAAAATCTCACCTTGTAAGTTTCACCATTTTAGCCTTTGTTATTGTAAAACCAGAATTAATAGTCATATCAATAACTTCTCCAAGTCTGAGTGCTACATCTGGTTTTAATAATGCCAAGGTTCTATAACAAATTTAAATGAGAAAATTTTAAAAATAGCTTATGCATCAACGTTTACCAAGACAGGAAAACATAATCATGTCAATCATCATGATGTGATCATTCCTAGTGCCCAGATAAATAATGGAAATATTTGGTCCAAACATTTTAGTACTGCAAATGAATTTTGAAAAAAGTTACACAGGAACAAATAGTAAGGGGGTTATTTCTTTAGATATTGTTGTCTTTTTGTCCTCTTCGGATTCTAGTTGGGAGGAAAGGGACCTTATGCTAGGCAAATAAGGACCCACATATTTGTTAAGCAGCTATGTCAGACATGTCAAACTCACGACGTCACATGACGTCGCGCAACGTATCGAGATAGTTTTGCCATTGCAGGAAATGGGGTGGGTGTGGCTTCCGCAGGCTGGCAGTTTGACACCCCTGAGCTATATATTAGGAAGGACCCTAATATATGACCCAAAATAGAGCAGGGAGAGAGAGCAGCTAATTATACTTTTGCAATATTGCTAGTTTTTAATATTCTCATACTGAAAAATGGAAATATATTCTTATGGTGAGAGATGCTGGTTTTTCAAAAGTCTAAACGTAATCCAGCAGATTTTTTTTTTTATCCTGTCGCCCCTATTATCCCATGACCCTGTTCCTTTGATAACTGCAATATAACTGGAACACTTGGGGTAGGGAGCAATTAAGGGAGAAAAATATTCCTTTAGTGTCTTTGTCAGAAACTGAGAAAGGCAAATGATTAGCTGAAATTTAATTATGACAATATCTGGATTATGATACTGTAGGGGAGGAAATGCCAGATATTAGTGTGAAAGGGAGAAAGAGGAAGTGGTGTCCCTAACCAATGTGTAATCACTGTGGGAAAGCAGCAGCATTATCTTTTTCTTTGCTTTTCTAACTTTTCCCTGAGGAAATCAAGTAGTTCAAGCACCATGGTCAGCTCCAAGCCAGATAAACATCTCAAAAAACTCCAGTACAAGATTAGTTTTAACAAATTTCCTGAAGATTTGGCTGGATTTTTAATGACAATACAAGTTTCTAAAGTTTTATCTAGGTCAGAAGACACTCACAGTTGACCTGAGAACCAATCTCTCCTACCTCTCGTATCATAAATTGGCTAAACCACTGAGCAAGAACTATTCTGAGGTTAAATAAGGAAGGAGGAGGTTGCTGGAGGCTTTTGTTCTTTTGTTTTTCCCTGGCTGACTATGTAGTTGACTATGAGGAATGAAGGAAAAAAGGAATCTAAGCCACCATTCAAATTATGGGATGAAATCATCCAAGATGCAAAAAAGACTCTAATGTATACAAACTTTTAGACATAGAAACTATGCAATTTTATTTTGTAGATGCTCAAAAGAAATGCCAGATTAATTTTTAGGTTTTTTTCTCAGAGGCTAAGCTGCCATTTTAGATGAGCCTACCCATTGTTCCTCTTTCTCTCTCTTTAAAAAAAATCCTAACACATATTTTCTTTGCTAATGAAAGAGTCCCCTCTCTTTCTTGGTATACAGGCAGTCCTCAACTTACAATAGTTTATTTAGTGACCGTCCAAAGTCACAATGGCACTGTAAAAAGTGACTTATGACCATTTTTCACATTTACGCCTATTGTAGCATCCCCATGGTCAAGTGATCAAAATTTCGATGCTCAGCAACTGATGGTTTATGATGGTTGCAGTGTCCCGAGGTCATGTGATCATATTTGGCAACCTTCTGACAAGCAAAAGCCGTGGGGAAGCCAGTTTCACTTAGCAACTGAATTATGAACTTACAACTGCATTGGTTCACTTAACAACTGTGGCAAGAAAGGTCATAAAATGAGGCAAAACTCACTTTACGAATGTCTCACTTAACAACAGAAATTTCAGGCTCAATTGTGGTCATAAATCGAGAACTACCTGTTACTTTAAAAATCTCTAAATGCTAGTTGACACATACTTTTGGTACTGATTTATATCTTGGGGAATAATCTGGCATATTAACTTGATATCAATAATGCCATATTGATCAACAATATGTTGATGTCAGTAAATATTTTGATCAATAATAATTCTAATGAAGCCAGTGAATCACATTTGTACATTATCTCTCTTCTATTTTAACAATTTATGTCACACAATTTTTTTGAAGAGAAAGGTATTTGCTATTATTTTATTGTTGTTGTTATTGTTGTTATCCACATTGCTAATGTGGAAATGAACAAATGTCATCAAGAAAACCTAGTTTTCTTCCTTTCTGAAAACATTTTCAACAGTGCTGAAAAAACTAGTTTGCCATTTGCAGCTCTTTCTAAGTACTGTTTCTGAAATAATTTGTGAGTATTACCATCAGTTGGAAAGAAACCCCAGTATAAAAGAAACACAAATACAAAAGAAAAAAGTTTTTTCCAAAATTTAAACATATTAATAATTAGTGATTAAAAATACATTGAGTATATATAAAAGCAATATACACATATATTTTATACACACAAACACATTTTAATTAGATTATCTAGGAACTTGGAAATGAGTAGTAAAAAGAAAAATGGCTTTGTTGTTCATAATCAGTAAATTTAAATCAGATGATGAAAAATAATCTGTATTATAGTAATACTGCTAACCTTTGGGGGCGATAATTTTTCTGGTACAACAATTTTCCAGCTTATTTGCTATTTTATCATAAGACCTTAATTCTTTTATGTTTCAAAGTGTTGTTTGGAGTATCATTAAAAACTTAGAAAAGACAACTTAGGCTCTATAACCATGGTCTGAGTTGTAATAGATCTAATATGAATATTTTTGAAAATTTTAATTGTAAGCCCCTGATAGCAAATAGGATATAACTACACAAAGTTAAAGCAGCAAAAAACTATATGAAAAGCAAGACATGACTATAATAAAGAGTTTGCTTCTGCTTTTTTATGTTCACATACTTGGTTCCAATTTTTCTAAGGATCAATTTAATATAATACCTTTCTCCATTTTTCCTTTTATCCATCAGAAAATCCAATGCTAATTCTTGTATATAATAAGATGACTCAGTAAGTGAAGTATGTTGATTAACTTACAAAACTGAAAATTCCTCAGAAGTTCAGAAACAGCACTTTCTCACCTTTCTTTGCAACTGCCCAACACGCGAGACGTATATTGATCTGCATAGTCCACCAAATTGAGGTGGCGTGAAAAAATAGTAATTCTGTTGCCCACAAAGAAATCTTTAAAATTCAGATCTTCATATTTAGTGCGATTTAAGAATCTGAAGCGATTCTTCATGTCATACTGAAGAGTAAAGAGACAGCTGTTTTAATGTTCTTATTTTAAATTAAAATATATAACATTTCAATAACATTCAGTCAAATGTTGAATACTGAATTCCTACTTGATGCATATAGGAAAAAAATCCAGAAAGGGTCATAGAAAAGAAGGCAGAATAACATCCCCATCTGCCCTTTTTATTTTCTGTTTTATTGACAAAAATGTGACAACGTTTCTGATTTAACTTTTCTGGTTAATTTTTTTAACAAATCATGTTTCCTAGTTACCTGCCTAATTTGTTGGCTCTCATGTAGTTTGTAGTTTGTCACATTTTAAGCATGAACTTTGTGATTCTGAGTCTCTGATGACCATGAAAAAATTAAATGTCTTCCTGAGATGATTATAATTATGCTATAACAACTGAAAAGGAGCCAGTGTGATATAGTGATTACAGTATTGCCAAAGACCCCCAAGTTCTAGTCTACTGTCTGTTATGGGCACTTACAGGGTGATTTGGGGGTAGAGATTTTAAGCACTATATAAAGATTGAGATAAAACCTTTGTAGATGTTTCATTAGAATGACATTTCATTCATCAAAGAGATTGCACAAAACCAAAATGATCAGACAGACTGCCAACAACAAACAAAAAAGCAAAAATTCACCCATCATCCTAATATAATTTGTTGGGTTTTCAGTTAGAAGATTGTGCATGTTCAGTCACTGTGGTTTGTAAACTCTTGTTTAAGATTAATGAGATTTGTGAATCCTCAGCCTTTGAATTAGCTTTATACTAACAATAAGGAAAAATTAGGCAATATGATTCCATGGGATCTAGATTACATATTTAAAAAATGTAATATATTCTGCATGAAAAAATAGTATTTTATAATGCAGAAGACCAGATAAATATTATTAACCTATTCTTACTCATTCCTTTTTTCCCATTATTCTATTTTATTTCTTGTATTATTTATACTTCCTACCTTGTAATATTTAGGTAAAGATATTTGAATTTTTAAAATGTTATTTATAGGTTCTGTTTTATTTTCTTCAAGAAAATAACTTTTTTAAAAAAAGTTTACTGTTAAGTATAAGCTCCAGTAAAGCTGAAGTCGATTCAAAGGCAGCTGGAGACTAACATCCATTAGCCTCCCGTCAGGAGTCAGTAAATTAGGGAAGTCTGACTTCAGGGGTGAGGGGAGGAAAGATTAAGGAAGGAGCCCCTTACTTGGCCGAGAAAATCCCCAGTTTTAAACCCCCCTTGAGAAGGAAAAAGGGGGGGGAAGGAATGGTAGAATATATGCTAGGAAGCCAAATTCTGTGCTAAGCACTGATCAAAAAAATTTGGAAAATGGAAATGGAAAATCCACCAATGGATAACTATACCTGCCTAAGAGCCAAACTGGGCAAACGTCTGTCCTGGGCAAGATCAAGTCAAGACTGGGATCTAGGGTCCAGGACGGGCGTGGCAACTTTGGCTGACTTGATCTGATTGGGCAGGAATACAGTCTAAACCCATTGGTGGATTATCCATCTCCAGTGCTGGAGAACTTAGCCAACTATGGTTTATTCAATAATCCCTGATTATATAAATGATAGATTGTGTGACAGTAAACCAAGACTATCCATCCCACCTAACTTATGCATATCTTTAAGCTAATAAGAGCTATGCAAATCATATGCAGGCACACAAATAAATATACAAAACATACCAATTCAATAATCCAAGTTCTGATCAGTATCAAACTCATTAATATTTAACATGAAGAGAAAAAGACAAAAATTGGATAGGCAGACTTTACATACTAATCCTATGTAACTTATTTAACTTGTGAAAGGAAATATATCATGGGATTTCATCTCCATGATCAGATTTCAACTCCATGGTCACAGAAAAAAAATAAAGGAAACAAACAAAATAGCTAAGTGGATTATCTCGAGCAAGATTGTTCAACCTGCCCTTATTTGTTAGGAAGCTTCATATTTTTCTCAATTAATTTGAGTGGAGTATAAATTCACACTCAGTTTTTCTCAATTACATTTTTTCTTTGTATGAAAAGATATTGCAATTATATGTAGGTTTCTGAAAAGGGGAAATAATGCCGTCTTCTTCTTCTTGGGCAAGGAAAGCAATTCTTCTATTTCTAGTTTGTGTAACATGCAATCCATATTATTAAAGTTAGTTTACTGTTGCTTTCAAACAAACAATTTATAAAATACTTTTATACAAAATAATCCTACCATTTCCACTGATCCATCTTTAGGGTAATACAGAAGCTCATAACGCCGAAAAAGTGAAGCATTTGCATCATACCATTCTGCAATGAAAGCAAATCTTTCATCTTGACTCTAGAAAACAAAAGTCAAATGTATAGATTTTGTAACAATTTCAGAATAGACAATATGTTCAATATTTCTTCCAATAACACCTAACAATATTGCTTAGTTATTTGCAGTGAAAGGCCTCAAGATTTGTCAACCTGGCACCAAAAGCTAGAATTTTAAATAAGGAGCATTACTTTTTTAAGTGTTTCTCCAAAATTATGGATCAATTCACTGTCTTCATTGACAACTATTGCTATTCATTTACAACAGTACATACTAGTGATTATCTGGACATCATAGTATAAAATCAAGACAGATGCCCATAAAATACATATTTTATTAATTTTATACTCTATCTTTTCAGACTGAGAGTTCTAGGTTACTTCTGCTGACTGCTGGCTGCCAGCAGTTTGGCAGTTCGAATCTCACCAGCTCAAGGTTGACTCAGCCTTCCACCCTTCCGAGGTCAATAAAATGAGGACCCAGATTGTTGGGGGCAATGTGCTGACTCTGTAAACCACTTAGAGAGGGCTGTAAAGCACTGTGAAGCGGTATATAAGTTTAAGTGCTATTGCTATAAGTTTATATGTATATATGCACAGAGTGAGAATGTCACGTATATATTAGAGAGCTTCATACTCTCAACTTCTCCAAATTATTTAAAATTCAGGGATTAATCAAATATTATGTATTTAAAAGTTCAGTATTCAAAAGCAGCTGATGACATACAAAGAGACAATTGTCAGCCAGTCATTTTCTAAAGCTCAAAACAACACACAGTGTGTATTATTTGTGGCTCACTGAAGACACAGCAGTTGCTAAGAGAGCTTCTCTATCCAAGAAGCAGCTTGTATACTTTTGCCACTGCTGTAAAAAGGCAATAAGTCATTACCAACAGAGATCAAACGAAAGATTTTACATCTATTTACCAGAAAAGACAGAAACGAATGGATTCACTACTTACCACTAGCTGTTTGAAGGCTCACACTTTTTTAAAACAGTAGTTTAAAATAATGATTCCCAACCTTTTTCACACCAGGGACCAGTTTTGTGGAAGACAATTTTTCCACGGACAGGGGTGGGGGATGGTTTTGGTTTCACTAAATCACCCGCCACTCCCCTCCAGTTGTGCAGCCCAGTTCCTAACAGGCCATGGACCAGTACTGATCCATGGCCTGGGGACCCCGGGTTTAAAAAGTACTTTCAAATGAGACTCTTACTATATAATTACTTTGCTTTATTTACTATATAAAATTGTATCATACTTATATCAACTAATATTTTTCCATTGAAGACTTGCACTTTTTCTAAGCATAAATATCCAGGTAGGAGATAAAATAGTACAGGGCCATTTTTTTTTACCCATTTAGATGGAAGAATGTATAACTGAGGAAGAGTCTATTTCTAGATGTAGAGCTATTTGCATTCTGCAAAGCAAATATTTATTTGCTTTCAAGATCCAGGCTATAAATAAAATAGTGAGTAGTTCTGAATAGGATGTAGCAGTAATACTATAATATTTTTATTTATGTTCACATTTGATTACTGTATATTGAAATAGAAACAATTCCAAATCATGTATGAGCTGCCTATTTTTTCCAAGAATATGAGAACCAAGCTAATACTGTACTGTATACATTTTGTCAACTCCATTTCCTCCAGTAGAAAATGTATGCAACCCATGGATGAACATAAGAGATTAACCCTTTCCTCAAACTATTTAAATACATAACCAAAAGTAAAGAACAAAACCAACAGCCCAGAGTAGCGACCCCTAACCTTTTGGGCACCAGGGACTGATTCTGTGGAGAGAGGTGTTTTCTGTGAACTGGAGGGAACGTGGTTTTGTGTGCTGCCTGCATCCTGCAGATGGGGCTTCACTTGTTTGCATGGCCTGGTTTCTGGCATGCTGCAGCTTGTTGCTGGTCCACAGACTGGGACTGGGGACCCCTGCCTAGTACTAAGATAAACAGCAAATATACCAAACAAAGCTATAAACACGGAACTTCAAAGAAGATTGTTCTGTCCCAGTCTACATGAGTCCTTGTTATGCTCACAAGGAGAAATCTCTCTTCCAAGAAACAGGCAGGAACTGCAAGAAAAAACCAACCTCTTTTATTCTCACAGACCTGAGTCAATGTCCAAGGCAAACAAACACAGTCCACAGAAACTTGATCCTCAACACAAAGGGTTGCCTTTGACAACCAGCACCTCCCATACCTTCCCTTTTATAATTCAGCCAAGGCGTGGCTTCCTAATGCCTTCTCCTTTGCCTTTGGAGCCGCCCCATTGCATTCCTCTGTCCCACTCGCTTCTCCTGCCTGCGCATTCGTGCATCCAGGATTTGTCCCAGCTGTTCTTCATCACTGTCCAACTCAGGCTCCCAGCACAGCTGTGTCTCAGCCCAAACGCGATTAGAGGGGCCAGGCTCCTCGTCCAACTGTAAGTCTTGGAGCTCCTCAGAGCCTTCCTCTGACTCTAATATCACTCCAGGCCCCTCCTCCTCATCTGATTCCTCAGACTCAGCTGCCAGATCCACTAGCTGGCGAGGAATCACAACACAGATATACCCCAACTGAGAATGGCAGAACAAGGTACTGTATGTAAACAATCAGCAAACATACTCTGTTGTGCACTGATGATATTAGCGGTAATGAAAGATCTGCAGAAAAATAACCCAGATCAGAAACATGCCTTCCTCTCCCCATGTTAAGAAAGAATATTAGATATTCCCTGATAGTAGGGGAAATATCTCTTGTAGGAAAGATGGCTAGCATAAAAATGTAATAAATAAATAAAACTAAATAAAATTAGGAAAGGAAAACCTCTTTCAAATTCCTAGAGAAGACGGAATTAAGGATGTAGTTCCTGTATTTTGCAGATGGCAATGAAACTGATTTAAATCTACAGAATCTACTGTACATTGTAGATTACTCCTTGTCATACTTTCTGTTCAATTTTTAACCTGCAAAATGAACTACAAGTTCACCAAATGATGTGACAAAGTTTTTTTCAGTTACTGCACTAAGCTTCTAGAATGTCCTATCAAGGGACGTCAGTCAAGCTTAGTTTTCCTACTTTTTAAAAATAGCTTTTTAAAATATTGGTTGGGTGTTATTTCCTACTGCTATGCCCTTTTTAAAAAGCTCATGTTATATTGTTGACATTTTGTCTGTTTCCATTGCTTTGATACTCTCAAGTTGTTCTACAGAAAGGTTATTTACATACAGTAGCTTTGAACTGTGAACAATAAGATAAATATCTTTAAATCAGATAATTGTAAACTACACACAGAAGCACAATTAGAACAATATAATTTTTACCTTTTCCCTCTCAGACCTCTCAAAATTGCCCATTCCTTGCCAGTCAGTCAATTATTTAGAAACTATCATAAATTTTTGTGCCAAATGAGAATTTTTAAAAATAAAACTAATTAGGATTTTTTTTAAAAAAAATTACTATGACGTTTGAATAGCAGACATGAAATTCTATGCATGATAGTTGCATGTTATTAAATGGGAATCACTCAGTTATGTTTAAAACTGCATCCCTAAATTATATCTTTAAATACTAAATGTGTGGTGATTATCAAAATAACATTATTTAGATTAAGATGTACACAATGAGTTAGTTATAAAGTACTAGAAAACAATATTTCATACACTAATAAAAACCCCATTTATAGAACACAAACACTATGTAAACACACACACACACACACACACACACAGAGAGAGAGAGAGAGAGAGAGAGAGAGAGAGAGAGAGAGATGATCATATAAAATATATTTTTGGGAACGTTCCCCTAAAACTCTTGTAGGGCAGAGATAGCAGACAACACTGCTGCCTCCAAATTATCCAGTAAACAGCTTAAATTGGGCCAAATGACTTCATAAAATCCTAGTCCAATGTAAATCTTATTTAAAAGTAAGCTTTTTCTTTAAAAAACCAACACATCCACCATACTCTGAGCAGTGGCATTTCTAAGTTGTTGGCATGACTCACTTAGCCTCTTCAAGAAATAATGTGTCACATGCTATTTCAGCAACAATTTTTTAAAAAACTGGTATGCTATCACAATTGTGTAAATGAGAAAATGCTATGAAAAATAATTTGTAATATATTCTTCATAATTGAGTAGCAAGCACACTATATGAAAGAAAAATGTTCAAGACTTTGCAAAGCCAGTAAGTCTATCAAATATAATTGAGTTTGAAGCAATCTGAAGGAACTTTATTCAATTTGAAAGCATGAACTTCTTTGAAATCAAATCATTCATTTGTAAGATCCTAGTGTACTTAACAATATTACTTCATTTACATCATTTTTTTCACAATAAAATTGTGTTCAAAGCAATTTACAATCAGAATATTTTTTTAATTTTCAGATCAAGGCAACTATGTTGCATATTCTTGAACGATTAAAAACAAACTGGAAGCTGTTACTGTTGAACACTCTGCGCCACACTCACTTTAATTAATTACAAGTAGTCCTTAACTTAAAACCATTCATTTAGTGACCAGTCAAATTTACAAAGGAACTGAAAAAATGAATTACAACCAGTTCTTGCACTTATAACTGTTGCAGCATGTCCACAGTCGCTTAATCAAAATTTGGATACTTGGCAATTAGTATGTATTTCCTATGGTTGCAGTGTCCCATTGTCACTTGATCATCATTTGCAATCTTTCCAGACAGCTTCTGGCAAGCAAAGTTAATGGGAGGAAACCAGATTTGCTTAATGACCAAATGATTCATTTAACAACTCAGTTATTCACTTAACAACTTCTGCTCAATCATTCAAGCCCTAGTCATCTCACGTTTGGACTACTGCAATGCGCTCTACATGGGACTACCTTGAAGAGCATTCAGAAGCTACAGCTGGTATAGTGTGTGGCAGTGCAGGCAGTTCTTAGGGCTGCCACCTGGCTGGTTTGCTTACAGGTGCAATTCAAGGTGCTGAAAGCCCTGCAAGGCAAAGATCCAGGTTAGCTGAGGAACATCTCAACCTAATGGTAGTGACCTAACCCACCTGTGCTGGCAAAGGAGGCATATTGCAGATCCATCAGTCAAGGAATTTCGGCTGTGGGGTCTAGGAGAGGAGCTTTCTCTGTTGTGGCTGCCTTTTGGAATATCTTACCCCCTGAGGTGAGATCAGCTCCCACCCTTCTGACCTTCCCCCATAGCCTTAAGACCTTAGCTCTACCAGATGGCTTGGGGTCCCAACAGGAGAGTAAGTATCACACTGGAGATGGTTGATTAATTAAGAACCAATCCACCTCCCTCCCATCCTGCTCCCTCCCTTCCCCATCTTGTAACTATGATTTTATTTGATAGTACTTTCATTTATTGTGTTAGGAATATTATCTCTGATGATTTTAATATTTTTATCCTGTGAGTCGCCCAGGCTTGCTTTGAAATGAAATGGGTAGCAAATAAATTTAAACAAACAAACAAACAAACAACCATGGCAAAAAAGATTGTAAAATCAGGTGTGACTCACTTTACAACTTTGCTTAGCAATGGAAATTCTGGTCCCACTTAAGTTGAGGACTACAGCATTGATTTTTTTTATTTGTATTCCATTCCGTTCCAAGTACCATATTGTCCATAGTTCCCATATTTTAAGGAACGGTTCAACAAAAATGAAGTTGGAGAAACAGAAACACTACAAAAATGGGAAACAAATAGCTAATGATGGATAAAAATCAAGCCCAGTGTAATTAATTAAAAGCCATTATGAACAAAAAGGCCTGCAAGGTCTGGTTAGAAACATTTAGATCTGAATGAAGTCAATGTAGCATATATAAAATGCACAAATGAGCCTTGAACTCAGTGTCTTGAGTTCCCAATTGACCCTGAGCCAACTATGCCACAATCATTTTCTACGTCTAACACTTTCCTAAACATAAAAAAAAAGTACTACAGTTGGGTTCTCCTGGAACTGCAATCAGGGTGAAAAGTGACCTTCAGCCAGCTGATACCAGTGTGTGTTAGTGCTGAAGAATTTGAAAGGCGGTTCCAAAGAGCGCACATTTTGCACTTACCTTGAACGTTCCGAGAATATCGTGGCCTATTAAAAAATTTATTGCCTTGCTACAAAGACGGAAAAGAGTTCAACCAATCCCCTTCTTATTCACTACTGGGAACATTCTGAGCCAGCATTCATTGTATACTACAGTTTAACCACACAGGCTCCTGATCAGTCTGTCATTAAAATTAAATGCTTCTTTTTACCTTGGATTGCGTAAAATATTAACTCTTGGGCAATTCAGCTGAACACAGATTTCAGTTACCACAAGGTTTGATGGCATGCCCATAAAACTATTATCATAAAGACACATATCAAGTTAATATTGGAACAGGGGTGTGTTGGTTTTTCTAACTTATCTAATATCTTTAGTAAAGAATTATGTACCGAAAAAGGAAAGGAAAAATGGGAGGGCAGGCAAGAACAAAGAGGATTTCAACTGCAATTCATAGTTCTGGAACTAGGTACAGTGTGCATTTACAAAAGTCTAGTGAAGGTTCTAGTTGTACACTCCTTGACTGGAGCAAATTCCAATCAACTAAATGGGATTTACATTGAATATACTTGTAAAGACTAGCATTGTAAATCTTTTTAATTCAGATCGACTAATCAAATTAGCCATGCAAATAATCCCATTGCATAATGTTATACCTTTCTACTAAAGCTTAACCTGCATCACAATCCAATTCAGGTGGCCAAAGGAAGAAGAATCTTTTTCTATTTCTTTTCAATATCACATACTGTATAATGCTACTTATGAACATTTTAACTATTGCAACCATAGGATTATAGAATACTTAAAGCGCATCTTTAGAACTGCCAGTGTAAGGTGGCTGCCTAAACAGGGTATTAGTGTAAACAGAAGGGCCAATTCTCCCATTTATTATTTTTAAAATCCACTGGCAGAGGCACAGTGAAACTGTAGCAAACAATCTTGAATTGCAGGTGTTGGCAATCTTTTTGGGTCAAAGGATACAACTGAAATTTTATGTGCGTGTAGTGATTTCACTTGAAAATGATTTAACAAAATGGCTACATTGCAGACATGGACTTTCAAAAAAATACTTCCTAGAAAGCAAACTGATGAGATTATATTCTGCCATCTCCTCTAGTTCCTAACTTGTCTTTTTGCTATGTCTCTTCCATCACAGTTTATCTTTCCCCTTTTTCTAGAACAGGAGTTCTTAGATGTATGAACTATAAAAAGGCACTTTTCATGTACTGATTTTTAAAAATACATAAAATTAAAATCAGGTTCTATAGGAAGCCTAGCAGACACCAAGAGGAAAGATGTTGATCATATTGATGTCCACGGGCACCACATATTCTAGTTTTCAATTATAGCCTCTACTATATATAAGGAACGGTTGCTGGAATTGGGTATGTCTAGTTTAACGAAGAGAAGGATGAGGGGGGACATGATAGCAGTGTTCCAATATCTCAGGGGCTGCCACAAAGAAGAGGGAGTCAAGCTATTTTCCAAAGCGCCTGGAGGCAGGACAAGAAGCAACGGATGGAAACTAATCAAGGAGAGAAGCAACCTAGAACTAAGGAGAAACTTCCTGACAGTGAGAACAATTAACCAATGGAACAACCTGCCTTCAGAAGCGGTGAATGCTCCAACACTGGAAGTTTTTAATAATAATAATAATAATAATAATAATAATAATAATAATAATAATAATAATAATAATAATAATAATTTAATTTATATACCGCCCTTCTCCCATAGGACTCAGGGCGGTTCACAGCATATTTTAAAACAGATACTATACACAAATACAAAAATACAAAAACACAAAAATATAAACCCCAATAAAAAACCGAATTAAAAACCAAATATTGACGGCTGTGTTTCCAATTAAAATTGCTGTTAAAACCATCCCTACCTAAAATCCTCCCTAGGTCAGGCCCGCTTGCTGGAAAAGCCATGTCTTGAGGGCGCGGCGGAAAGTAAGGAGATCCGGAATCATCCGGATCTCGGACAGCCATTTGTCTGAAATGGTGTAGGGTTCCTGCCTGAGCAGGGGGTTGGACTCGATGACCTCCAAGGTCCCTTCCAACTTTATTATTATTATTATTATTATTATTATTATTATTATTATTATTATTATTATTATTATTATTATTATTATTATTTGCAAGTTTGTTAGTCATAGCAGTCTTACTCATCTTTAGCTTACCTAACTCTTTTATCTGTAGGTGTCTGAGATTGAATCTAGAAGCATCTATAGGTAGTCCTCGACTTACAACAGTTCATTTAGTGACTGTTTGAAATTACAGTGGCACTGCAAAAAATGAATTATGACCATTTTTCAGAGTTACAACCATCGCAGCATCCCCAGGGTCATGTGATCAAAATTCAGATGCTTGGCAACTGACTCATATTTATGAGGGTTGCGGATTCTTGGGCTCAAATTATCACCTTTTGCAATCTTCTACAAGCAAAGTCAATGGAGAAGCCAGATTCACTTAAAAACCGTGTGACTATCTTAACAACTGCAATGATTCACTTTATGACAAGAAAGGTCATAAATGGGGCAAAATTTACTTAACCACTGTGTTGCTGAGCAACAGAAATTTTGGGCTCAATTGTAGTCCTAATTCGAGGATTACCTGTATAGGCAAAATACATGTTATCAAAGCAAGTAAAAATTCTTTATGGCCTTTTGGACAGAGAACACTATAGTAAAAATCCATAAACCTATACTTATGAATAGAAAAAATAAGCATAAATACATTAATACAGTAAAATAAAGTCTTTATAAAGTACGGCCCAAGGACTACAGAGGGTAGTGCATCCAACCTGGCTTAAAATACTGATTAAATACAGGTGAAAGTTCAATAATAATAATAATTGTATTATTATACACAATAGCGCACTTAGGGAAAAACCTGTTAAGTCACTGAAATGACATTTTCATAACATGTCGGCTGTTTCAACATAATTATTTTTACAACAGTTTTAAGATCTCTAGAGGAAGTGGTATTTACAAATGATTCAAGTTAATATTCTTGTCTAAAGAAACCCTAATTAAATGCTGGTAAATTATGCACTTTAAAAAGAGTACAGAAACCAGTAGAGAAATATCTTTGGCAAGTAAATAGCTCCACCTAGTGTTTCAAGAAGAACTGATTTTAATACTTAATCCTAATGCAATTAGAGAATGTGATTACTTACAATCTGCTTACCCCTTTACTTGGAAATAAATGCCACTTCATTCAGTGACTAGCTGGTATGCTGTTAATAGCATTTCAGCCTAAAATTTGAGCCCACAATTTTTAGACATGCTAACCTTACGGCCATATATTTTCAGATATGCCAGTTTATTTAAAATATTGAGTGATAAAGGAAAAATATTATTTAGTTAAATGTTTCAAAGGTTTTCTACAAACTTGCTCTGAAAATGCTGAAGGAGAATCCAATCTATTTTTATCTGAAGAGATAACCAGCATTATCAATTGCTTTCTTCATTGATGATACCCTTTTATTGATGGCTACTCTTCTATTTATAGATAAATTATTCCTTTCCGGTTAAACATAATTCTGTTCTTGGGGAATTATGGACCACTGCCAAGTGACATCATGGAATTTAACTAGAGATGTAAAGAAGTTTACAATAAAAAAAAACTGTCATTAAAAATACTTTTCAAAACAAAAAGAAAATTGGAAGAATGTCCATTACCACTTTCATATAATTATTTATTTTATGCATGGTTTGAGTTCAGACAAAGCTCACAAAAACCAAAATGAAATAAGAGAATAGTATTAAGTTAAGTCAACTAGCAATACTTTATAAGAGGTGATTTCAAATACTGAAGGGCTGTGATCCATTAATATAATGAATCTGCGTGAATAAAAATGATGGACTGTACACTACCACTCTGGCAGGGCTGCCATTATCTTTGCTCATCCAGGCAGAAAATGAGCACTATCTGTAGTGATCTGTAGAAGGCTGGCTCAGGAGCCTTCCACTTAAAACAGCGGTTCTCAACCTATGGGTCGCGACCCCATTTGGGGTCGATCGACCATTTCACGGGGGTCGCCAAGCAAGACTGTCCGCCATTTTTTTCCCCTTTTCCGGCGGGTGCCTTACCTCCCTTGAGCTGGGCCAGCTGGTGGTCGGCCTGCTCCGTCTCTGCCGCTTGCCAGCTACGCCTCGGCCGGCGCAGGGGGCGGAACCATGCATGCGCAGTGCTCCCGGGCAGGGAAAGTCCTCGACTTACGACCGGTTGGGTAGTCCTCGACTTACGACCAGTTTAGTCCTCGACTTACGACCAGTTTAGTCCTCGACTTACGACCGGTTGGGGGTCGCGGCATTAAAAAGGTTGAGAACCACTGACTTAAAAGAACAGAGAGGGAGGCATGCTCAAGTGATGCAAGCAAACGTGGGGATGCAGAGCCATTTAAGCAAAAAGTCTTGAGAAGCCATTTGAGCAAAAGGATATTAAAAGGCGAGTTTGATTGAACTGGCAAAGAACAAGTCTCTCTCTCTCTCTCTCTCTCTCTCTCTCTCTTTCTCTCTTAACAATAAGGGATTATGCAAGGGAAGATGTCCCCTAACTAAGCAGTGGAGTTATGCTAGCTAGAGAAAAGCACTGGATGTTGTCTGGCCAGCAGCTTTTCAAGGAGGTTATGGAGGTATGGCTGTTCAAGAGTGGGCTCCCTGATTTTTCCCACAAAAAGAGCAACCTTCCCACCTAGTGACATTCCTCTAACGCACAGCACTTCCAATCCAGAAGACCTAGATACTCATTCCCATAAATGCTGAGAATTCCTAGGAGTCCAATTTCTCCTGCCTCAAGGGATGGCCATTCCCATTTCCACAGCACTACCATTCCATTAATCTTGCAAAGACTTGGCAGTTAAAGCTTAGATCAGTGGTTCTCAACCTGTGGGTCGGGACCCCATTTGGGGTCGATCGACCATTTCACAAGGGTCGCCAGGCAAGGCTGTCCGCCATTTTTTTTGTCTGCCATTTTTTTGTCCGCCATTTTTTTCCCCTTTTCCAGCGGGTGCCTTACCTCCCTTGGACTGGGCCAGCTGGTGGTCGGCCTGCTCTGTCTCTGCCGCTTGCCAGCTACGCCTCGGCCGGTTCAGGGGGTGGAACCACGCATGTGCGGCGCTCCCGGGCAGGGAAAGTCCTCGACTTACGACCGGTTGGGTAGTCCTCGACTTACGACCGGTGTAGTCCTCGACTTATGACCGGTTTAGTCCTCGACTTACGACCGGTTGGGGTCGCGGCATTAAAAAGGTTGAGAACCACTGGCTTAGATAACCAAACAGCTCCTCCAAATAGGCCTCCAGCACAATGCAACATGGTATAGATAAGGTTGGAAGCTTCATTTTCACAGTAGCAGCAGTCAATTTTCTCAATGTGGGGGGCCCTGGAAAGTCTCTGTGGAACTCAAAAATAAATTAGAGCTGGTGCAAGAGTCATTGCATGTGCACAGAAGCTGTTAAAGGGAGAACTCCTGTTCATAGTTTCCATATA
This sequence comes from Protobothrops mucrosquamatus, assembly GCF_001527695.2. NCBI lineage: Eukaryota > Metazoa > Chordata > Lepidosauria > Squamata > Viperidae > Protobothrops > Protobothrops mucrosquamatus. The sequence goes on along the minus strand of NW_015386183.1, from coordinate 249,518 downwards.
CAGACCAGTGTAGAATCAGTAACTCAATGAGGCCTATCCACATTCAGGCAGAATCAGGATAAGTGCAACCCCCTTAACCCCAAATGTTGTTGGACTTCAATTTCATCAGCTGTGACTGACTTGGGGCAAATAAAAGCAAAGCATCATTTGTCTGTCTGTCTGTTGTATATAAATGATATTTTAGTACTTTTAGAGCCAGCTTGGTCTAGTGGTTAAACCAGTCCTGCCTCAGCCATGAAAGCCAGCTGGGTGATCTTGGGCCAATCACTCTCTCTCAGCCCAATTTACCTCACAGAGTTGTTGTTATGGGGAAAATAGGAGGAAGGTGTGCTGGATATGTTCATTGCCTTGAGTTATTTTTTAAAAATAATAAAGGCAGGATATAAATAAATAAATTATATATTCGTGTTGGGTTCTCATATTATTCTCCACATCCCTATTTTCAGACACTGCCAGAAAAAGAAAAGCGCAAGCTTTCTTACCTAATTTTAAACTAATCTTCCTGGACTCCAAATTCCTGATCATTGAACAGGTGGCAGCTATGGAAAGGAAGGCCTAGCAACTCCATCTGGTGCACTAGTTGTGCCCTTTCCTAGTCTGGGAGGCCTTTCAATCATTCATGCCCTATTCATCTCGTAACTTGACTGTTGCAACGTGTTCTATCTAGAGTTGACTTTGAAGACCACCTGAAAGCTTCAAATGATCCAAAATGCAGCAGCATGGGAAATAATGGGCATCCCTGATAAACTGCACTGGTTAGCAATATACTGCTGGGTGCAATTCAAGGTGCTGGATATGACCTATTAAGCCTACATGGTATAGACCAGACATGTCAAACACAAGGCTGTGGGCCAAATCCAGCCTGCCGTGTGGTTAGATTTGGCCCCCGGAGCCGCCCTGGAAATGGCGAAGGACCGGCCCCGGAGCCTCAGCCTGCCCCAGGCTGACCGGGCACTGATCTACAACGCGGTCAGCCTTAGATCCACGGTGCTGCCCTGGAACCAGCAAGGGATCGCTCCTGTCCCACCCTCTGGGCACATGCGCAGGACACAGAGAACGTGTGGGGCTTGGCATCCCTGGGGACTGCATTCTGAGCGCTTCCCTTCCACCCAGGACACCAGCCCTCACTGGTTCCAGGGTAGCGCCGCGGATCTAAGGCTGATCACATTCCGCACCAAGTTGTAGATCAGTACTAGCGCCTCCATGCCCTGCTTGCCGGCCTGGCCTTGCACCCTGCAAGGTTTCCCTTTCACTGGGACCGCCCCACCCCCGAGTGGGAAAACCACGGCCAGCGGCGGCACAGCCACCAGCAACGCTGTCAATCTCTCCCCCTCCTCTCGCCCCTTCCTGAATACAGAGGAGACAGAATGGGAATCATGCACGTGTTTGTGTATGTATGCACGTGCATGTGAGGGGGGGTCTTACCTCTTGCAGCCCCACACTGTGATATTGGGGAGGAAAAGAACGGGAGAGGTAAGAGAAGCTGCAATGGTAGCTTCTTGCAGCCTTCCACAGGGCTGGGGGCAGGAGCTGAGAGGGGCAGGGCACGATGCGATCGGCGGCACGTTGAGAAAAAGAAACAAGTACTCCAAAAAACCAGCTTTCATTAGTTTGCAGCCTGCCATCGCAGAAGGTCTCCATTGAGGGCACAGGGCTGCAAGGGGTGAGACACACATACACTCACACACACACCCCATGCGTCGGCGTGCTCTCTCTC
>NW_015386183.1:244467-247601 GCF_001527695.2 Protobothrops mucrosquamatus | reverse complement strand
AGGGAGGAAGGAAGGAAGGAAGGAAGGAGGGAAAAGCGGATTACAATGAGAGAGCATGTCTGAGGGAAATCCTGCCTTAGCACTTGGCCACCAGCAGTCCTGCTGCCCTTTCGCCATCCCCTTTTCCCTTCCTCCTGATCTCTCCTGGTGATCTTCCATCCTATTACTGAGGATGCTTTAGTTACAAAGCCAGATATCCTCGCATGGAGAGGGAATGGGCCTCCTGCTGACCCACACACTTTGCCCTCCCACACACACCATGAGCAACCTGGCCAAGGAGAGAAAGAACAGCAGCAGCAGCTTTGAGGAGGAGGTAAGCGCAGCAGAGCGCCCCCTTGGGAAAGCAGGGCTGGGCTGGGCTCTGCTGTGGGGTCCTGGTGCCCTGGGAGCTTGAGTACAAGACTGGGCACTTGCCCTCCACTGGGCACTTGCCCTCCGGACAGCCTGCACCACTGTCCAGGGGTCCTCTGTGTGGCCTGAGAGGGACAGCAAGGCTCCTCTAGTGGAGAAGAGTTTGGCACTCGCTCTGGTCTCGCCTTCCTCCGCTGGAGACAGTGGATCCCCCCCAGCCCCCCCAGACCACATAGGTGCCCCCTGACATGCGCAACGTGGAGCTGGCCACGACCCCCCCCAGCCATGCACCCCCCGAGGTCAAACACAATCCTGATATGGCCCTCAGTGAAATCGAGTTTGACACCCTTGGTATAGACCCTTATTATCTGAGGGACCATCTATTTTCTGTAGTGTCTGCCCAGCAGGCAAAAGTCAATAGGGTTGATTCAGCCTGGTCCCTTCAATTAAACAGTGTCAAGTATCACTCAGGAAGCAAGCCTGCCTTCTAGAAAGAGGTACCACCAGAGATCCATTTGGCTCCCATTCTGGTGCATTCCAGAAATCCTTAAAGAAATGGCTGTTCTCCCAGGCCGTGTGGTAGGTTTGCAGGAGCCATTGTTTAATATGTTTGTCAGTGTGTTTTGTTAGCTGTTCCTGACATCTTGCTCTTTATTTCCATTTCTTTTAAATTTATTTCCTATACTTTCTACCTGTTTGGTTTTATTGCCACCTAGACACATTGGAGTTGGATGGTGTCTAAATTGAGTAAATAATCTATATATATTTTTTAAATCAACTCAATGGAATATTGAAAAGAAACTATGTAAGTGATGCAGGACTCTATTCATCAGTTTCATTAGCAAGGCAATTGTTTGCAAACTGAACCATACTTTCCAACATTGAAAAGCCAGTAAAATAAATAAATTAGATCTAACTAAAGTCTGTGAAAAGATCAATCCAGAAAAGAAAACTTCAATGAACTTTTATGGGCAAAGCAGATGGGCAGTAGTTCACACCATTGTCAACTTCTTCATTTTAAGCTCCTTTTCTTCCCCATTATGTTGTCCAAAGTAGAGCTACCTTTAAAGCATTATAAAGAATTCCATGCTGCATGGTTTTATTTAGCTTTTATTCCTTCCAACCCAAAGGAAGGGAGAGAGGGAGAGAGAGGGGGAGGAAGATAGGGAACGGGAAGGAAAGAAATCCCATGAAATATTACTGACGCCTGTAATCTAAAACCTGTACTAAGATGCAGCTAACCCTGTGTTACCCTATGCACACAATAGATAAAAATATAAATCAAAAGGGAGAGCAGAAACATACTGCAATTAGCTGAAATGAGGAATGGTAGTTTGCAAATATTGGCCAGATCTATATACATCTGGATCAGACAAATAGGTAGCAAACTTCTTTGCATCAAGAGGCAGATAAAAAAAAGGATCAGAAGAAAGAAAGAGGACCTGCATTTACTGAAGGTTGAGGACCTAAAGTATACATACCCAGTTTTTAAGATGTTGTAACCTAAGCATGTTTCTTTAAATCAATTTAAAGAATGAGACTTTGGGAAACCAGTTTTCTTAATTGGAAGCAACTCTCACAGGACTAGCTTACACAGAGAAAATACATATCTTCCCTTCTCAGTAAGTCAAATACAAATAGATCGAGCAAACACATAAGAACCTGCCCTGATCACAGCTCAGAAACACACGCATATACAGACAACAATAATGCACATAAACTAATAAGACCCTGGGGCGGAAAATCACTACACAGAAGAAAATATAGAAGCTCCTATGATCACTAATTGTACAGGAATTGGAAAGAATGCTCAAAGCTATGCTTGTATATTCAGTTCAAACATAAGAACTCAAGTATTGTTCATTAAGAAGCTAGGAATATAAATTCATTTCCTAATCCTTCATTTGTTGCCCTCTTTGCCTTCTTAGGTTCCTAAATCTTTATAGATGCATTCAGACTACAACTATTTATCAATCAATCAAATTTATATGGCTGCCCATCTTATGGAAAGTGACTCTGGGAGACATATAGAAATCCAATAAAACAGTAGATACATAAAACAATCATCTAAATCTATTAAATATGGTTTGAAAATTCAGAAGGAGGCCAACTTCATCTCTAGTAGAAGAAAAGACTCCACAATGTAAGTGCCATAGCAAAAAAGGATGATTTTGTATGTACAGTAACTTTATAGTACAATGTAGCGTTACATGGTTAAGTTTTTTTCTGCTTGTTTTATCCATTATCCATTATATAATTATAATTCAGATTCAAATGCATTTCTTCACAGAAACAGCAGGTCATATCATTATGACTTCACTCAACTGAGATAAATCACTCCAAAACTGGCTGTTTGTCCAACACATTATGCCCAAATCATACAAACCATATAATGGCTTAACATGCTATGTAAATCAGAGGATAGGTTCTAGCCAATGCCAGCCTGAATTCTTGATTCTTGATTGCTTTTTTCCATCTTGTCTTCCCCTTCTTGCATGGAGGGGACTTCATATTTCCCTAAGCTAATGCCAACAGACATCATTTTCCTAAATCTAAAAAAAACCTCAGTTTATTAGGATACCATGAAGATAATCTAACAGTTTAGTAACTATAACAGTCATCCCAACATGAGTTTTTCCTCACATTTACCAAAGAAATTCTGGTTCTCCTTGTTCATTGGGCAAGGTGACAGGAAATGATATAATGAAAATGATGGGAAAGATCAATTTAAGAGCAGAATGAGTTAACTTGAAACACCTTTTAACCATAAATAACACTGAATG
>NW_015386183.1:233608-243623 GCF_001527695.2 Protobothrops mucrosquamatus | reverse complement strand
GTTATGCAGACAAATCATTATTCTAATAATTGTTCAATTTACTACATTAGTAGAGGACAGGAAGACCCGGAGGAACGTTCTCCCTGGGGGTCGCGATGGGTCGGACACGACTTCGCAACTAACAACAACAATAAACATCATGGCATTGAGCTATAGGACTGCTATTAGCTCAAGCAACAACATTTCTTTTCATGGGGATACAAAGTTAGGGGTCGTCGCCTCCCCTAACCGACTTTTTATGCTGACATTACGGGAATCTCCTCCCCGCCGGAGATCTCCTTCCTCGGCATGCACAAGCCATCTCCACTCACCATGGTCCAGCCACCTCCGCCTTCCCGGCCGCGATTGCCACCGTCACGGTTAGAACAAAACAGGAGAAAGAAAACTCGACTAGCGACACGAGCTATGCCCAAGCCGCTTCTTAGCAACCGAGGCCACGCCTTCTCTTGCTCCTGCGGCTTAAACCTCCGCTAAAAAGACCAAGCCGTCTTGAGTTCCTATTGGTTGGGAGGAGTATCGCTCACTCTCGCGATGGTTAGTCCGGCAAAGTAAAAAAGCGTGGCGTTGTCACTGGAAAAAGAGACCGGAAATCATGACATTCCCGCGGCGATGAATGTGCGCGAGGAGGAACGTGGGTAAGGGCGTGTCATTATTACTTGTCTGTACAAGAACGTAGAGATAGGAATGTAGAAGTTACAGCGTTCATTCACTTTCGAGTGAAAAGTGCTTTTTTTTTTTTTTTAGTTCCGCCACAGACTCTAGCTGCGAATAGACTTCATTATACGGTGCAGTGTTTCTCAACCTTGACAATTTTAAGGCATGTGGATTTCAACTCCCAGAATTCCACAGCCAGCATTGCTGGCTGTGGAATTCTGGGAGTTGAAGTCCACATGCCTTAAAATGGTCAAGGTTGAGAAACACTGCAAGACCTGTGGCTAACATACATTAATCCTGCAATATTTTTTCCAAAATGGAGATAAAAAAAGAGAAACTGGTTGCCCTCCCGTTCAAAAAAAGCCCCACAAAAAAAATTACTAAGCCAAGACCGATCTACTATAATTCCATCTTACGTGTTCAAATCAGCCAAACTTCGTGCAGTTCTTCATACAACTTTTACAAACTGGAATCTCTTTTTTTTTTTCCCCATTGGAACGAAAGCCTTGCAGAAAACGTAGGAATTTTCCATGGGTATTTATATATCAAATCTATATAGCCGCCCATCCGCCGAAGGCAACTCCGAAGACTGAGGGTCGCACTGCTAGCCAAGCGACATATATGCTGTACAACAATGTGTCTCGACTTTTTACAACTTTAAAATGTTTTGGACTTCCAACTCCCAGAAATCCTCAGCCAGCATTCTAGAGGGGGTTCTCTGACAGTTGAACTCTACGCATCTTTAGAGTTACAATACTAAGGAGGAGGAAACACTGCTCTGCAAATAGAAAAGTAAGGGGTCATGTGATTTTCTAGTCTAATAAAAGGTTGCCAGTGATTTGTTTGGTTAGTCTCCCAACTAAGGCAAACAAAAAGTTGAAATTGAAGTCAGAAGTTACGCCATTTGGGTGTATTATACCTCTATAGACGGAAGGGAGTAGATCGGAAGTTACTCCTTCCCAAAAGGAGAAAGAAAAGAGCGATGAGAAGCAGTCGGGAGGAGCGGAGGAGGAAATCCCGCAGCTGGTTAGTTTTTTTACACTTTAAAACGAATTTCCCCAGCAATTGACTGATCGCCTGGGCCTCCCCTAGTCGTCCAAATAATGATCGGCTTATTTCTGGGTTGGCGTGTTGTGGGAACGAAGCCGTCTGGGAATTGCCTGAAGCGAGTTATTCAGCTGTATTTCTGTAAATCGGGTAGTCAACCTTGGCTCTTTTATGACTCGTGGACTTCAACTCCCAGAATTCCTGAGCCAGCTAAGCTGGCTCAGGAATTCTGGGAATTGAAGTCCACGAGTCATAAAAGAGCCAAGGTTGACTACCCCTGCTGTAAATCATTGTTACGAAGAAGTGGGATGTGTTGACATCATACCCGGACACAATGTAGCTTGCCGTGCCGGAGACCCGTCAGCATTGAGTTGGTGTGAAAGTTGAAGGGCTCGTTAAATTAAATAGGAGAGCAGCCTTAGGAGGAAAAGTGTCCGCCACGACTGGGTTAACAGGTAGTTGTCGACTTACGACCACAATTGAGCCCAAAATTTATGTTGATAAGTGAGAAATGCATTTAGTGAGTTTTGCCCCTTTTTACAACTTTTCTTGCCACGGTTGTTAAGTGAATCACTCCAGTTGTTAAATTAGTAACATCGTTGTTACGTGAATCTGGCTTTCCCATTGACTTTGCTTGTTGGAAGGTCACAAATGGGGATCGCATGACCCCCGGGACACTGCAACCGTCATAAATATGAGCCAGTTGTCAAGCATCTGAATGTAAATCGCATGACCGTGGGGATGCTGCAATGGTCATAACTGTGAAAATGGTCATAGGTCAACTTTTTTCATTGCCGTTGTAACATTGAACGGTCATTAGATGAACTGTTGTAAGTCGAGGACTATTTCTGTTTACTTATTTCTATGGTTTATGAGTGTTGTGTTCTGCCGAATATCTCCTCCCCAACTCACAGCAGTTTACAACAGAAACCATAAAGTTGTGTGAGTTTTTTTATTTGCCCACAGTATGACATAAGAAAATGGAACAATTACTCCACCATAGAAACTGCAGAAGGAAGGGAAAAATAACTATCAAACTACCCCCAAAAACCAATGTAAGAACTCCGTTTCAACCAGCATCTCTGGGGGGGGGCAGACTAGCTTTTAGGGGAAGCCTTGGTGCTAACCCAGAAGCACCAATTCCTGGATTCGGTCCCCTTTCCCCAAAAAATATTGGAGAATGGAAATATGATTTTCCAATAGAAGAGAGTATCTAGCTCAGGGTTGAAATGTGGGGTTCTTGATACTGTCTGAGCTTGGTTTGCTTGCAGATGTTTCAGTACCCAACTCGGTAACATCAATGCATAGTGAATGTGAGTTTTGCTGTCTATTTATATGTGGTAGCTTTAGGCAACTGGCAAGGCAAGTTATGGGTAGACGTGGCTCATGTCCATTCGTTCAGCAATCATTCACAGTTACTGAGACGCTAAAAAAATGGACTTACAACCAGTCTTCGAAGTTCCAGCTGTTGTAATGTCCCTATGATCATATGGTTGCAATCCAGATGCTCAGGTGCCTGGCTCATGATTACAACATTGCACAAGCTATGCTGCATGATTGCCATCTGTGACTCTCTGGCATCTTCACGTAAGCAAAGTTAATGAGGAAGCCAGTAGGGAAGGTTGCAAATTGTCCCAGTAAGTCACTAGAAACACCACCCCTGCCTGCTTGCACTCCATCACATGTACCTGTCAGCAGCACCGCCTCCCTCCTCTGCCTTCTCCCACCCCACCTCAGGCCTATGCCAAAATAACAACTCCTAGGCAGCTCCTGGGAGTTCCATAGCTACAAGGAGCTATGGAAAATTTTAACTCTTTCTTACCCTTCAAGAGTTGTCAGAATTTGTGCAGCCCAGACCTAGTAACCTAATTTGGAATTTTGCAAACTAGTTTACAATCCAAAATACCGGGATTCACATATGCTGAACCAAAGTTCACATGTCATATGACAAATCAATGTGTGGGGTAAGCTCTTTCAATAAGTCAGAAAGATAATATTTTTGCCTCTTGATTTGTGTGTTGTATGTATACTATATCTTTATTTCTGCCATCTTGGTGCACGAACTTGGTCCTGATGCCATAGAATTTATTGAATATTAATGATGTTTTAAAATACAGACCAGAGAATCATTTTCAAGCTTCAGTTTTTTAAGGGTGAAGCTCTTTTTGAACCTGTTACAGCTGAGCAAAGAGATTTGCTGCCTGATGTGCCAACATCCAAATCTCACTAGCATCTTTCTCTTTCCAGTTTGTAAAGTAAATAACTATTGATTTTCTATCTAGTCATGAATCCCCAAAACTGTTACCTGCAGTAATCACTTCATTTTGCCTTATGCTTGAGATAGGTCTTAAACTGTATGCATGATTGATTATATTCTGAGAGTGGGGTAGAATTCCATCTTAAACATACCTAGGTTATTCAGGCACCCAAATTCCTTTGGAATACTGCCTAAATGAGAAAAGAAGAGTGTTCTAAGTCAACTTCCTATTTCAAAATTATAGGCATTTTTTCAGCATTTGCTGAAATGAAATAGTTCCTCTTTTTGTCTTTCAGAGTTTTATTGTATTAATTGTTTTTATTACACTAAGATATGCAGCTTTTTAATAAAAAAAATAAAGCTCCATGAAAATATATTTACAATACTTAAAATAATGATCAACCAGCCCAAATAGGATGCATATCCATCCAGTCACTTCCAAGTGAGGTTTGGGGGCTTGAACATTTTCTACTATTTTTGTGAGAAGCTGCATTATGAAGTTGAATTAGTATGTTGCAATATGTTCTGTACTAATGATTCTATATTCTGTTTAATGAAACTGACAATCATAACACTTTTTTTGTTTCTTTCTTTCTTTCTTTTAGGCTTTAAGGGTTTTTTCTTATATGCAATCTTGTCAATAAAATGGCAACTCTAAATAATGCAGAAAATAGTAAGTATTCCTCTTTAGGAATTAAATATTGATTTTGGAGATATATTAAGTATTCCTCTGTAGGAATTAAATATTGATTTTGGAGATATATTTGCAGATATTTACAAAGACAAGGCTTTTAATACATACTGTATTTTGGCATGATTTTTCAGAAGTGTCATTGCCACCTTCCTAGGGTTGACAAAAAGTGACTAGTCCAAGGTCACTGAACTGATTTTTACCTAATGTGGGACTAGAATTCATGGTCTCCCAATTTCTAGCCTAGTGTCTTAACCCACTATACCAGTGGCTCCCAATCTTTTGGGCACCAGGGACCAATTCCATGGAGAGAGGTTTTTCTGTGGACCAGAGGGGGCGTGGTTTCATGTGCTTCCTGCAGATGGGGCTTTGCTTGTTTGCGAGGACCAGTTTCTGGCATGCCATGGATCAGTGCCGATTGGGGGATTGGGGACCCCTGCACTACACCTGAACTATTGGCTTTCCTAATAATATTAGGGTATATTACTTATGTTTTTTATGATTTAAACATATTGTATGCTATTTTCTGCCTCAACCTGAAGGTGAATATACTACCTCACCCATTCGTGGACCTGGTGATGGCATGGAAACAGAGCAGCCTTCAAAATCTGTTGAAGTAATCCTCAACACAACTAGCCATGCCCATCGAAGCCCACACAAGAAACTTCTTCCACCACTAAGTCCTGGAGTTCTTCAGCTGGGGAAAGTATATGGTGACAAGGCTGTGGAAATTGAAGCTGTACGAATAATAGTTCCTAAAGCTTCTATAAACCATGTGGTACCTGTTAAAAATACTAAAGGATCTAAATCCTCAGGTCCACAAAAAGAGCCCCTCGGTCTGTCCGATGGAATTTCATCAGATAATAAGAAAGAACTGCTGGAGCTAAGAAGTGAAATAGGAAAGCTTAAGAATTCAGAAAAGAGATTGTTACAGGATAAGGAAGGCCTTTCCAATCAACTCCATGTGCAAACAGAGGTAAGAAAATAGACTTGATTGAATTACTTTTAAAGACTCTTTTATACCATTCGTTTGGAAGAAATAACTGCAGTGTACACAAATAATTATTCAGGGATAACAGTGCAGCTTCAACTCCATTTAATAGTTTATACTCAGTTTTTTTCCTACTTTTGATTATTTCTGTTCATTTCCACTCAGAATTAAATTAAATTAAATTGCCCTTAATGACTTCATTTCATAGTAAGGCCTTTAAGGATTGTAGTCTGCATCATTCGATTATTCTGAGCAATGACTATAAAAGTATTCAGTATAAAGTGGCTCATTGAGTCCCTCTATAAAAGAGAAAGACAGTATCTAAATATGTATATAAACCATAATTGTATAAATAAACAGAGAACTATACCCTCTACCTGAAAATTGATAAAATGGGTAGCTGCTATGTTTGAATATGCCATCATTCCATGAGACTAAGTTCCATATCTCTTGGAAAAAGCCAACTTTCATCTAAGCAAAATTACAATTTGGATTTTGGAGGAGCTTCTTTTTTTAAAAAAAAAAAGTTTTATTAGTTTATAGTATACGATACAATGAAAATACAAAAGTAAATAGTGAAAAAGATAGAGAAGGGAAAAGGGAATAGAGAAGTGAGGTAAGGAAGAGAAAAAAGAAGAAAAAAGGCATTGACTTCCAGCTTTCTTTGCTGCAACAAAGTAGACTATCTATTTCAAAGTAGACTATCTACTTTTTACTTTTACAAAATAATATAAGCTAGCCATTTTGATAACATCAAGTCTATCTAATTGGTAAAGCCCAAAATCAAAATTTCATTTTTTTCAACCTCAAGCACAAAGTCTAGAAGCAGTTTCCAAGGGGCAGTAAAAGTGTTCATATTCTTTTCTTTAATCAGTACAGTTAGTTTAGCCATCTCTGCTAGCTCCATCAGCTTTTGTAACCATTCCTCCATTGTGGGAATCAATGTAGTCCTCCATTTCTGAGCGTAAAGTAATCTTGCTGCTGTCAACATATATAACATCAAAGTTCCATATTTTTTTTCCAGGTCTTTGTCCATTACCCCCAAGAGAAAAATTTCTGGTTTTCTTTCTATATTCCCTTTTAAGAATTTTCTGTAAACATTTGAATCCTGCTCCAATATTTTCTTGCTTTATCACACATCCACCATAAATGGTAAAAAGTCCCTTTTTCACCTTTACATTTCCAACATTCATTTGAAATACCTTTATACATTTTGGATAACTTGTCTGGTGTTAAGTGCTAATGGTACATCATCTTGTAAAATTTTTCTTTTAAATTATAATTTAATGTAAATTTTAATCCTTTATTCCACATATTTTCCCATTGTTCAAGCATTATATTGTACCCCAAATTCCTTGCCCGCTGAATCATACAATGTTTTACTTGTTCATTTTCCAGATTTAAATTCAATAACATTTTATAAACTTTAGCTATAATATGTTCATCACTACCGCACAGTAGGGTTTCCAATTGATTTTTAACAAAATCAAACCCATGATTCTTTTTATCTCACTTAAATCTTTCTTTCAACTGCATATATGTAAACCAGTGGTGAACATGACCTTCTGATTCTAGCTCCTCCTTGGATTTGAGGGTAGGCTCACCCAAATTAAGAGATATTATATATCACTTGATTTTGGAGGAGCTTCTTGAAAGCTACTATGGGATAGAAAGCTACTGGTCTTAGATTATGAAAGCTGTAAACATGTAAACTTATGTTCACCTTGTTAAAGCTGCATTGTATAAAATCCTGTCTTTTTCCTTATTAAGACATAGGTGATGTTTGTGCAGCCACTCTATAGTAATACAAACAGTAACAAGCTTTGTTTGGTGTCCATCATATTTTGAAATGCACAACAGTCAACTTTTAATATATGCTGTAATTAACTACTACACCTGACTAGTAACACAGCACAAGCCAGCCTGCATCTTTCTTTATACCCAGTTCTTCAACTGCAATAGGTTAATCAACTCAATGTGTGTTGAAATCATTTCTCTATCTTAGGTCAATCGGGAGTTGAAAAGGTTACTTGTTGCTTCTGTTGGAGATGACTTGCAATATCATTTTGAGCGTATGGCACGTGAAAAAAATCAACTGATTCTTGAAAATGAAGCCCTTGGGCGGAATGTGTCTCAGTTGTCTGAGCAGTTAGAACGGATGTCTATACAATGTGACGTTTGGCGAAGCAAATTCCTAGCAAGCAGGTACTGTTAATAATGCTGCCTTTTAAAGGATACCTTGATAAATAAATGTACATCTACCTAAGCAAGTATAGACACATAAATACTTTTTCTCTGTCAGAGTTGTTGATTCAGGATACCAAGCTTTAAGGTTTAACAGACATGATTGTTCTGGATGGGGTCATGCTTCCCTTAAAGGTCAGGTTTACAGCTTGGGACTGCTTTTAACCAAAGATACACAACAGTAGCAGGCTAAATGTTTATCAGCCTTGGCGGATAAACCATTGTGTATTCCAGGAGAAGAGAGAACTGACATTGGTAATGTATGGTTTGTTAACTCTGAGACTGGATACTACTACATATTGCTGTTTGTGGAGTGCCTCTTGAAAACAATGACAATTGGCCAAGAATGATGCAACATGATTGGTGCTTCTAGGAGGTGCCACAACACACCTTTCATAAAACAATTGTGCAAACTTGAGTAATTTTCTGATCCCAATTCAAAGTACTCACTCTGGTGTACAAAACTGGGTAGGTCTTAGGACTTCCGGTTTGCCATCGTGGCTGCCGCGGACGCTGGAAGGCAAGCTCCGTCTTCCGCATTCGGTTTCGTTCTGCTGAGGGACCCTGGAAAGGGTCGAAAGTCGCCCTGTAGGGATGACGAGCAAGGAGGGGACCCCCGCTTGATCGCGGAAGGGCAGCAGCCCTTTCGCTCGATCCAGGGCAGCCCTCCAAACGGGCAGAGGAAAGACCGGCCATAGTAATATGGCTCGTCACTAGGCTGCAGACAGCCGAAGTCAAACTTACCACCAAGCACTTCGAAAGCAACGTGGATGGGCTAGTCCTTCCCAAAAAAATGGCAATTAAATGGTCTCCTTTATTTCAAATAACATATATAATAATAGAGGGAGATCTATTTGACAATCTAAAAGCACTGATATGGAAGGCTATTTGGCAAAGGAAGAAAGCCAGAATAAGGCTGAAGAAAATTGGGGTTTTGATTTATTAGAGGGGATTTCATATGATTAATTAGAGGGTTAAAGGGAGAAGTTTAGATAAGGGGAATTCTGGTCATTAGATTTAAAATATTTGGAAATTAGTTGAAAATAAGGATTTTATCTGTTTAATATTTAAAAATTAGACCTAAAAGAAAAAAAATTATTATGAATATGTTTGATTTATTGATTAACCCAGGTAATATATACAATAGTTTTGATTTATTAAAGGGGATATTATATTATTAAGTAGATGATTTAATATGGTGGGAAATAGATAACTTTTAGGAAATAGAACAAGATTATATTCAAATAGATAAAATGTGTATTTTGGATATTAGATTCTGTTATGAATTGAGATAAGGGAAGGTTACCTAAAGCCTGAAAATTATAAATATCAAAGGTTAAATTGGAATATTGATGGGAAACTAAAAATTGAGAAAAATTAATAACAGGATATGGATTGTTTATGAAGATTGAATGTAAAAAATAATTAAGATATGTATAAGCTAAAAATTTATTGATAAATGTAATAATGATGTTTTTACTGAGTTGATATAATAAGAACTGTATTAGCTTAAATATGAGACAGTAAATGTTAAAAAAAAAGAGAGGAAATATTTGATGTTGTAACATGAGATTTGTACTAAAGATTTTGTTATCGAACTATTGATTAATCCAGCTACCACGCTGCTTTTTAAATAAATGTACAATTGGAAAATTAATAAAATATTATAAACGAAAACTGGGTAGGTCTTGGAGCCAAATTACTTTTAAATATCCATGTTCTAATATTTTTAATGGGGCATCTCTGCAGCTTACTCCACTAATAGAATTTAGAGCAGCTAATTCATGGTGAGTGTAAACTGAAATACTTTGCCTGAGGCTTAAAATATTTCATTTACTAAACCTCTTATAGTTTGCAATCATTTTTAGACATTTTTAATTATTATTATTATTTATTGAATTTATATACCGCCCTATCTCCCTTACGGGACTCAGGGTGGTGAACAGGCGATAATAAAAACCACGATAAATATACACAAATTTCTGTCTAAAATCAAATTAAATAACAGGCCTGCTCTAAAAATACCCCATACAAAACCCCCACTAAAACATAATCAAACTACGCCAGGCCGGCCGCACGGAATAGATGAGCCTTCAGGGCTCGGCGAAAAAGGCGCAGGTCCGCAACTGTA
>NW_015386183.1:228018-233432 GCF_001527695.2 Protobothrops mucrosquamatus | reverse complement strand
GTAATATATTTTACAGGGTTATTTCATAATAGTACTCCTGGGAAAAAGTAAAATGAAATCATAAGAAATTTGTACTTCATATCACATTTATTTGTTCAAGATGTATTATCCCTTTATTCCAAATTATATACATAATCTGTTTAGGTTGCAGCATGAAAATGCAACCATTGAATTAACTGCTAATGTACAATAGGAACACATATTAATTAGTTGAATCAATTTTAACTAGGACATATCTGAAATTTCTTCTACAGAGTCATGTCTGATGAGTTGACTAACTCCAGAGCAGTTCTCCAGCGTCAGGCCAGAGATGCACACAGTGCAATTCAGGACCTTTTAAATGAACGTGATCAGTTTCGCCAAGAAATGATTGCTGCACAAAAGTATGAATATGTGTATTTTTTGTGAAAGACATTTTTCAAATCCCAGTTTAGCCATTTTACTTAGCAACTCTGGATTATTGATATTTAGAAACAATACAATGTTATACCTATATATTTATTATTGCATAAGTCTTAGTTATAATCTGCTTTATTTAAAGATTTACTTCTAATTCCATAGATTGAATTAAAATTCTATATAATCAAAAGTTCGATGTGTAAAATACAGGCAAATATTGTAAGTGTCTAAAACACTTTGAATACAGTGAAAACAATAATATGCAGTTGGGAAATAATTGTATCAGAATGATCATATGTATATAGAGCTGTTCTCAATTAACAAGGCTTATATATATACACAGTATCTATCCATGACGCATTAGGTCATTGTTTCAGTCAAGTCATTGTTTCAGATGCGTCATCATTTTCAGTTGTGTCATTGTTACAGTTCATTATTTCTGGGAGCAAGAATACTTTTCAACTTCTTGCTGTCTTTCCCACTAACTTTGTTTTTGGGAAGCTTGCAGAGAGAAAGTCAATGGGGAAGCCAACAAGGAAGGTTGCAAAATGCTGACAAGTCCTCCCCCACCTGTGCATCCTCCCAAAGTCCCTTTGTGCTTATACCATGGCAACAACCTACACGCCCGTGCCCCCTCGCACACCTACTCTGACCTGCTGTGCCTCTTATGCACTTTCCCCAACCATTGCCACACCTTACACACGCCCTCGCTCCTTCAGCAGTCAATTGCTTGCCTGCTGGCCTTGGACTTGCATCTTTCTGCCAGCTTCCTCACTGATTTTGCTTGTGGGAAACTGACAGGGACCGTTGGAAATGACAGTCATGTGACTGTGATTGGTACAACAGGAGCAGCATTGAAACAGTCACAACTTTTGCAAATTTCAATCCCACTAGAATGATGGATTCCAGATTTTGTAAGTTAGGCCATTTGAGTAACTTTGATTCGAAAACTGTTGTGGTATGATGCATCATTTTGCCTAATTGAAGGTTACAAATAGAAAAACAAACACAAAATATTTAGTAGTGTATACAGATGCATGCATATTTTATAGAGAGAATGACAGATATATAAAGAATTGAAAACAGTGTCGTTGCTTTAAAATGTACATAGTAGCACAGACCATACAGTAATAGAGCAACTATCATTCTCTGTGACAATAGAGATCTACCTTCCCTAGTTATTAGGTGCTTGCATAGCTTAAATTTTTCTTCTACAGTCTGTTTATCTTACATTTTATTCTCAGAATCATCCACAAGTAAGAAACTTTATTCTATGTGGAGGACAAAATTTGAAAATGGAGAATAGGTCAGTCCACATTCGTTGGGTGACATTTCTGTCCCACATGGCTGATGTGAGCTGCAGAACTACCTATGCAAGGGGAAATATTTTTTCCCCCCAATTATTTTTACCTCATTTGAAAATAATCCACAGTTAGTCTGTAGTTTTTTGCCCTTCCTGTTGCGGTCTCCCCTGCTTTACAAGGGCCACAATTCAACTTTACACTAATTTTCCCATCCAAAATCTTAACCAGAAGCTACATAATCTGTTCCTTTGCATCACTAGCAAAACTATAAATAGCAATTTTTGCCCTTGAATAATTTAACACTCTTTTCTTTTTATCCCTTCTTCTCCTTGACTGTTTATCCTGTTGTTTCTTTAGCCCACCGAATTTTCTTATGTCTGTAACATTTGTAACTGAAACTGATTTCTTTCCAATGCAGACTATTAGAGGAGCTCCTGGTTTCTCTACAGTGGGGAAGGCAGCAGACATACTACCCTAGTGCACATCCTCATAGTACGGTGGAATTGGCTGCTGTAAATCATAAGCTTGCTAGAGCAGTAACTTTACATCTACTTGGAAACTCTAGTATTGCTAACAGTCCCAAAAATGGCTCTTCGTCCACAGAACTCTGCAATACCCCTGCTGAGAAAATGGCTGAAATGGTAAAAAAAAACTATTTTACACAATAGCATGCTATTCTGTTGTGCATTAAAATTTTCAAGTTTACTTTCTAGAAACATAAAGCAGTCCTTTTTATTGCATGATAACAAATGCTATGACTTAACAAGCCTTGTATTCTATTATATAGTATTAGTATTCTACTGTACTTCATAGCAATAGTTTTCTACTATTCATTTGCAAGACAAGATACAAACTCAGAGGTGGTTAGAGCAGGGCGACATTTGATTCCTAGAGCTATACCTCTGTCGTGGCCCACTTCTAAAGTAGATTGCTAATACAAAGACCTGAGGAAGTTTTTCCTTGAACATAATCTAAACTATGATTGTAGTTTAAATTGCAATGGCTGAGGCTAATAGAGAATCTGAACTGAGAATTGTTTGGCTTATGCTGGGCAAACAAGTTTACATTTCTGCTTGTTGTCCACAGACCAGCAGCAAAGGAATGTATGCTTTTTATGTCAGATGCAATCATTTCCAAACTAATTGTATCTAAATTATAATAATTGCATCTCCTGCATTATTGTTCAGTTAATACAGACCACCTTTGAAGAGTTTGTGCAAAGTTCAATTGGTGTTAATTGTGACCGCTAGGTGATACTGATATCTAAAACTAAGATAATACACTGTTTTCTGGTCACAATTCAAGTTGCTGGTTTTAATATTTAAGATAATAAACAGCTTTAAGAAGTAAACTGTTTATTCTGTACAGGATAAAATAATCTTATAGAGCAGACATGTCAAACACAAGGCCCGGGGGCCGGATGCGGCCCACGAAGTGATTTCATGTGGCCCGTGAAGCCATCCTGGAAACAGTGGAACGGTCCCCGCTCCCTGGCCCAGGCCGGCCAGGAGCCAATGTACAATTTTGTGGTGGCCATCTATGCTGAAACGCATTCAGTCTTAGCTCCACAAGGCCGTCTAGAAACAGTGAGGAACCAGCCCCTGCCGCATCGGCCCCGCCCCCTGGGTGCATGCTGGGGAAGTGTCACCCTTTGTGAGGAATGAAGAAATGGATCATGCCTTGGCGCTTGCCCCGGTCCCACCTCCTTCTTCCAGAGACCCTCAGATCTGTCCCACTCCTGCCCAGGCCCCGACAGGCACCCTTGACGCGAACGATGTAGAGCTGGCCATGCCCACCCAGTAGGCCACATCCACTCCATCCACACCCACCCAATAGGCCGCACCCACCCTGACCACACCCACCCGGCCCCCGAGGGCAACCGCAATGCTGATGCGGCCCTCAATGAAATCGAGTTTGACACCCCTGTTATAGAGATACCACACTATCTCTAAAAAGTAAATTGGCAATACAAGATAAACCTTTCTCTTGCATGGGAATTGAACTTTCTAACTTTAAAAAAATGAGATATCCCTTTATCTGGATATTTCAGATTGTTATAAACATGTTATAAATATTTTTAGCAAAAGAAATCATTGCAATTCATTGCTATGCATTGTTATTATTTTCCAGGTATTAAGAATGCTGGATTCTGGCAAATGTACAGAAGTATCAGAACTTTCTTTTTCGGAGCCTTCAACAGCATCTTTTCTTTCCCCAAAGAAAAATATTGGACGATTTCATCCGTATACTAGATATGAGAACATAACTTTCAACTGTTGTGATCGCTGCAAAGGAGAATTACTTGTTCTTTAAAAAAATCTATTTAGTACAGGGGTAGGCAACCTTGGCTCTTTTATGACTCATGGACTTCAACTCCCAGAATTCTGGGAGCTGAAGTCCATGAGTCATAAAAGAGCCAAGGTTGCCTACCCCTGATTTAGTAGCAATGGCTTCTGATTCTGATAAAGCATACGATCTTTGGGCACTTTTATTTTCTGTACTTTTAACTAACGAGTACTGGATTTTGTGCTAGAAATATGTCTTTCATAAAGCTTTCAGGGCTTTAATGTTCTGTTCTCAAATTCCTTTGTGGCAGATTGAATTTGTAATGCAATGTAAATTGTTCGATACCAACCAAGAATGTATTAGAAAAATGTTCCATACTGTACAAAGATCTATAGAATTTGAATTACCAACTTTTCTTCTTTAAGAGAACACTTGAGAGTATTAGAAATATCCCATGAACCTCAAATATTTGCTTCCTTGAAAAGACCCAGCTTATTTCTATATGTGAACTATTTTTTTTTAGAATTAGGGTGGGTGTCTTAAGTATTTTCTACAGTTGATTTCCAGTATTAGCTGTTACATGGGCAGGTTAAAATGCATATTTTAATGAAAACTCAAAATGCTTCTTTAGGTATAGTCTGTACTTTAAAGATCTTAAGTGATGGAGTAGATTTGGTGAGAGTAAATGAATTTTAATGCACAACATTTATGTCAAAGAGTAGCAACAGCATTTATGTGCAAACTACTGGAGATGTGCCTCTGAGTTCACCTTTTGTACAGAAAGTTTTTTTAAAAAACAAACTTAGAATCAGTATCCCTGAGGGATTCTGTGAAAAGATTTTAACGGTGCTATTAAATGTGGTTGGACTACTTTATCTTTTTTTCTAATTTGTAAATAGGCAAAAATATGCTGTCATCACTTTAAAAAAATCACTTCCTTTCTAAATCTCTATTTCTTAATAATGGGGTTGGGTTGGTGGTATAATTTGCAATTTCTCAATAACACATCAAATACGCTGGATTTTTTTACAATGGGACTTCCAGATAATGCTGTGACATAGTAAAACCTTCAGCCATGTTTTTGTTTGATACAGTATCTAGAAGAATGTTGTACATTAAATTTTCTACTCCTGAAAAACAGTCCTGCAACACCTGTTTGACTCATTAACCCAGCCCTGTCATATAAACCCCATACAAACACGTATGAATGACAGTATAGTATACAAAATAGGTTTGGCATTATATACAATATATCTCTGAATGGGAGAGAATGAGCAAAAGGAAACAGCATAAAAATAAGTGCTATATGATAGCAAAGTCCTATTTCAACTATTTCCCCAAATTTTGGAAACAAAACAGATTTATATTCTAACACTTTTACTTTACAAGCTCATTTCAAAGCAGTGCAAGTTTAGTAATTTCTAC
>NW_015386183.1:108308-227590 GCF_001527695.2 Protobothrops mucrosquamatus | reverse complement strand
TACTTCAAAATAAGTAGAAAGTGTTTCTGAAAAATGGGAGATATTTGCATGTCCTTAATAACTACTGCTGAATGTGTAATAAGCCCATAAAACAGAAAAATAGAAATTTTATTAAGTGGAACTTTAAAATAGCTCAGCTGCCTGAATGAACAGTAAACTTTGATACATACATAAATAATGTGTTCTATTATTTTGGCATCAGCTGTGATTGATGGTGTAGGGTTTCTAACCAAATGCCAGATGTGAAAAAAATACACCATACTTGCAGTAGGAGTATTTATTATATGTAAGTTTTATAGAACTGAGAAGGCAATCCCAATCTATTCACAAATAGATAATTATTCCAAGTTTAAGATGGGGAAAAATTACTAAGAGAAAATTAAGCCATTATTGAAGGACTTCAAAATATTCCAGAAGAGAAACCACTTCCAACAGGCAATCTCAAAGCTATGCAAGATATTCTGGAACACACGAGGCATCCAGGGCCTCTAAATCTCAGCAGTATTAATCTGTAAAGCGAAGGGACTTTGGTTCAGAAATTGAATGGATAATATTTTCTATTTGCTTTGCTCTTCTGGCTTCTTGCCTAAACTGTTTTGATCGTTCTCTAGCAATTAGTTGCTCTTCTCGCTTCTCACGTCTCTTCCTCCTTAGCCATCTACATAGAAATGAAATCATGTTTAAAACTGAATATTAACCGACACTTCATTTTTGCTGTTTGTGTAGTACAAGCAGATAACCTATCCCTAAAAAGATACATTCTGGGACAGAATACATCTAAAAGTCTTATTAGACAATTACCTGTGATTTGGACTATAGTTCATAATATTGAGACCAGTAAGTATTTGAATCTTTTGATGACAGTGAACTTATTACTCATTAACATAGCATATTATCACGCTGTAGCTTACAGAGAAATATAAGCCCAAGCGTTTTGGTAAAAGATTAAATGTTGAATCTGAAACTATTCTCATCAAGCAATAACCAAATTTCATTTCTGTTGTTACTGGCTATGATCTAAAGTTATTTGGTGTTGAATCAAACCCCTCACTTAATCACTACATTCAGTTTAAAGCAGATCAACTTGATAAACAACGTATTTGAACATTTAGTATTGTAAGGCAAAAAGAAAAAAGTGACTAATCTATAGTTACATAACATCTTCATAACATATAATACTGTATTAAAAACATGGTTTCTAAATTGATCCAAGTTTTCAAACTGCAGTATTATTTCATATTGTGCGAATATATTCTCTAAATTGATCCAAAATGTAGTGAGAAAAATACACATTTACAGGAGAAAACGAGAGAAGACAACGGACCAAAATTCATCTGCTTCCTGGAGAAAAAACATCCAGATCTTATTAAAATAACAATGTTATATTGGTTCCTAAAATGAAAAACAAAAATGCTTACTGTTTATAAGCTTTGTCATTTTCAACTGTTCTTGGAAGGAAGAACATACCCTCTTCTTGCTCTTTCAGGGTTTGTATCTGTTTTTCTTTAATTTGTTCCTGCTGTTTTCTTTTAAGCCACAACTTGAAAGCGTCATCTGGATTTCTATTCTCCTATTTAAAAATAAAAAATATTTTTTTAAAAAAATTCAGAAAATCTATACTGATTCTTAGAGTCATGAAACTAATTTGTCCTAAGCTGAAGGCATGAGACATTGTAATCTATTAAAATCAAAAGAAAAAGTATTCATGAACTGGTTATGATTTGTAGATGCATATCTGCCTTCCAGAATAATATCAGAAAAGTGGAAAAGGGAAGAGATTACATCATAAACACAACCTGAAAATAATTCATACTAACAATTCCATCTTAATTATTATTCCATATTCAGTAACAGTGATACACTGGATACAAAACCAGTCATCTGCATGTGTTCAGAAGCATCTTAATTCTTGTAATTAGTATTTTATTTTTATTTTATTATTTTTATGAATAATAGGAGTCAGTTTGGTTTAGTGGTTAAGAGACCATGTTAGAAAGAGGGAAACTTGAGTTCTAGTCCCACCTTAGCTATGAACGCTGGCTGGGTGACCTTGGACCATTCACTTTCTAAGCCCAACTCACCTCACAGGGTTGTTGAGGGGAACATAGGAGGAAGGTATGTTGCCTATGTTTGTGGACTTGAATTCTAATTAATTTAGAATTTATTATTTTTAAAAATAATAAATGTGGAATACAAATAAATAACTGAAGTGAAGTACATACATAACAATCTCTCCTATTTTCCCCACAACAACATGAAGTGGGTTTTGCTGAGAGTGTGACTGGCCCAGGGTCACCCAGCTGGTTTTCATGCCTAAAGGTGGGACTCAAACTCACTGTCTTTCACTTTCTACCCTGGTGCCTTAACCACTAGACCAGGGGTAGGCAACCTCGGCTCTTTTATGACTCCTGGACTTCAACTCCCAGAATTCCTGAGCCAGCATAGCTGGCTCAGGAATTCTGGGAGTTGAAGTCCACGAGTCATAAAAGAGCCGAGGTTGCCTACCCCTGCACTAGACCAAACTGGCTCTTTGATTTTAATTCTTGGGTTATACAACTGGTGTTTTGGTTCACTGCCTTGCTGCATGACCCATTTCTCTTGAGCTTCAGTTCATAGATATCCTAACAATTTCCTAAAGAGTTTACTGATACAATTCAGAATTCATAGTTCTATCAATTGTCCTGGCCCAAAGGCAGCAAAGTAGGTCCAATCATGAGACTATTGCCAGTACGTTTCACAGATTGGATAAGACCGAACATGGTCTTACACTAACTGAAAGTAATGGCTTTCTCCTTGCAATTCTGCCATGTAAATCGTTATTCAGTATTCTCATGATGATGGTCTCAGGAACACTGACATTTGTCAATGCAAGTGAGGCCTTTACTTTCTTAGATATTACCTCAGGTTTTTTGAGACCTCCTGGACTATTACACTCCTTATTCCTAGTGTGATCATGATTGGTGAACTATTCCTGGGGATAGTAACAATAGTGTTGAATTGCCTCCATTTATACACAATCTGCCTGGCAGTGGACTATTGGAGTCCACACATTTTGGAAATAGTTTTGTAACCTTTTCCAGCTTGGGAGCATCAACAACTGTTTTTGGGAAGTCCTAAGAAATCACCTTTGTTCAAGCCATGACATATTTCCACATATCTATATTGTGAAGATCAGGCTTTGATATTGAATATCCGCCATTCTGTTCTTTAATAAGACAGTACTTCCCACATTTATACCTGATTAGCAATCCATTGATTGAAAAACCCGGCTCCATTTTTCCCTTCAAGTGAACTAATAATCCTAAAGGTTTGTACAATGCGGCCACACACACATATATCTAGCTTTTGATTATTTTCTTCAAGAAATCAATGAAAAAGTATGTTTTTGACATATTCATTTATTGGGTTCTCTTCATCTAGTTTCAGGACTTGTGTGAACAGATCTCATTTTAGGACATACTTTGTTAGGCCCAAACCCAAAGAGACAGCAAAATCCCAATGAGTCCAATCCCTTATCTGCTTATACTTAACAAATAGAATCTTGCCTAACTAAAACTATAACCTTCTAACTTACTAGATACATCCTAAGAGGTTCTAGGGTGAAACTATCCAGAAGCTTCCTTCCTCCATACAGCTGGAGACTGCACAGTCTCTTAATCTGGGCCTCTCTCTCTCTCTCTCTGATGAGACTTACTGCCTCCTTCCTAGGATAGCTCTGTGTTGCAATAACTCCTAGCCACTGATTGTCCATGTGCATATTCCATCACATATTTATGCAGAAATATTGAAAATTCAGAATGATTCACAAACTTTTAAATATAACTCAATTTATATTACCCAATTGTATTTTCAAAATATTAGCATAAACCATTTTATTAATTTACAAAATTAACATTCCATACTTTTTATAACAAAGTGGCAAACTCTAGACATTTTCTGACATAAGCAAGGACTATGCATCTAGAAATTGAAATTTTGCAATTATTGTTAGGATATATTTGATGTTGGGGAAATATTCACACAAACAACACATTGCAACAAAAAGAATTTCAGTAATGTTTAATACCACACTAATTTGGCTTCTAAATAGCTGATCATTATATTATCTGTAAGTAAGTGAGATTTGTCCTTGACATACAAATAGTTGCATCTGGAAATAAAAGGCTGAATTCTATCCATCCTCATCAAGAAAACTTGGTTTAAACTTTTAAAACTGAACCAACCACAGAAGAATAATGGAAACTTCATCCTACCCTGCTGTTTAAGTTCTCTATTTCTTTGGCACGCTGAACTCTTTTCTCCTGCAGCATTTGATCTTTTTTCCTTTGCAGCCAAGCCTGGAAGACTCTATCATTTTCTTTCTTTTTTTCATCTTCGAACATCTTTTTTTGGTTTTCTTCCTTGGATTAAAACATTAACAAATAATGACAATTTTAGGAAAAAAATTCAGAACATAAAGAATTATGAATTTCCAGAATGGAAATCGTAAAAGTTAGTTAGTTAAATAATTTTCCATCACAGACTAGATACAGACTAGAAAAAAAAGAACATGATTTTCAGCTGTTCTTCCACAATATATCCCCTATCTCAAGGTCTTTTGAAAGCTTGGGAGACACTGAAAATAAAGGAAGACTGGCCCAAAGATTGTAAGCAGGAGCAGAACTACCCAAAATCACATGATTTCTCATTCTGAGATTTTTTTACAGGATCAGAAGACAAAGAAATGTTGATTAGAGCCAAGGTAATCCAAATTTTTGTTTTTGTTTTTAGCCAAAGATACTATTATAATGGTAAACACAATAGGTTTTCAAAATTAGTAAGATTCTCAACTGCAGTGAAGCCTCATGTTATTTGATGATTATGGCTTCCCTCCTCCATCAAACCATTTCTGCTTTTAGAACTGCAAACAGTTCATACAATACGTGTTCATACAATACCCTGAATCATAAATCAAACGTTAATGTATGTGGTTTTTTTAATCGAGTTCATGTTGTTAATTTATGGTTCGGTATATTGTGAAAACTTAAGAAATTGAGGTACACTAAATAAACTACCATTGCATAATAAGAACAAAGCCAGCAAGGGAAACTGACCTCTGGACACAGCCTTACAAATGGAATAGTATTAGCAATGTTTTAAAAGATGAAACAGAGCATGCTAAGTTTAAGATATGAACCAACAGGATTTATTTTAAAGTTCATTTTCAAGTCACTCCTGTTAGAAGTTTTCAAACACAAATGACTGCATAAAAGATGACAGCTAAACAATGCCCATATATAAAACCTGTACTCTGAATATTATTTGCAAGAGGAACAAATCAAGGGTATTGTTTGCTTCCATATCCTAATCATAGATTTGTAAAAGTAACCACATCATTAATATTCTCACCTCTCTTCTTATTTTCTCTCTTCTTTGCTCTATTTGTTTTTGTAGCTCTTTTTGCCTGGGTGATAAACAGAATGTAGAACTTCTTATATCAAGGCTCACTTTTGCTGACTGGACCCTGCGTGGGCTCCTTCCCCTTTCTATATTCCTCGTAATATTGATGGCAGAGCTTGGTCGAATAGGTGGTGGTTGAGGGAAAAAAAAATATCGTTCTTTGGAAGGAGAACAAGATGTTATAGGTGTTTGCAAGAAGGACTCGTCTTTTGCACCAAAAGCACTAGCATACGAACTTTTAGGAGAAACATGCTGAGTTTCAATGTCACTGAAAGAAATACTCAGAGGAGGAAATAAGCCTTGACTTTCAATGTCACGGATACTCAAGAGTTCAAACTTCCCATCTCTTTCTACTAGGATCTTGCCATCCTTGTGCTCATCATCCATACTACCATTGATGGACAGAGATATATCTTCCTGTCCTATTTCGTTAGAAATGCGCAACTGAGACAGCCTACCTGCAATGTTTTGTTCTCTGTAAGGATCATTTTTATCTGCTTCTGTATGTATCAGAGATGGTACTTCTAGTTCTACTATACTATCATTGAATTTTAGTTTTCTTTCTTTTGTTTCATCTAAAGGCTCCTGACTCAACAGAAGTTTGTTAGCTTCTTCAATTTTTTCTAAGATATAACGCTTTATATCTTCATCATCTTCCTCCTTGTCTTCTAGCCTTGATTCCTGACCGGAGCTTTCGCTATCTGTATCAGATGCTGGTTCCAATGCCTTAGGATCAAGTTCAAATATAGAATGTATTTCATTTTGTGATGCATCATTTAGGGCTTCCTCAGGCTCAGGAGGTTCCTGTGAAGAATTTCGTTCCTCATCCTTCAGTATTTCTTCAGGCTCAAGAGAATCTTGTGAAGGATTTTTTCTATCCTCTAAGTCTTTGTCAGTGTTAGTTTCAAAATCCTCTTCATTGTCATCATGATTCTATGAAAAAAAATGTAATATCTATTTATACAAAATGTAGGAGGCAATATGCACAGTCATGGTTCATGTACTATTTAAAGCACAATTTGTTTGAGCATGATTTATTGGATGACAATTTATTCTTACACTATGCTAACCTGGGAATATATAATTTTCTGATCTAAGGACTGCTCTAAAGTTTTGCACAGAAGTCTGCACATCAAATTCCTAAATTTATTTAATTTATATTTAATGGAAATCAAACATAGTTAACAATCTTTTTCAGTTATGCATTTAATAATTTCCCTTTTATCACAATACCTGTTACATAATTTAGTCACAATTTTGGTAGACTCACAAAAGCTTTGGAGGGACTTCACAATCCTTGGGGCTTCAGATTGTGTTCCACTCAACTAAATTGTAATAGTTTACAAATTACAGTCGTTAGACTCATAAAACCTAGTGACCCAAAAGTAAGCAAACACGTTATTAACATGATGGTGAATCAAGCCACAGAATAGCTGACTGCCATTTGGCATTTAATCATAAACCATTTAAATTCCATCCTGCGTTCAGCAACTCTTCTAATCAATCTGTATTGGATATCTTTATTCTATGTATACTGGTATACAATTATATTTTCTTAATACCTGTATATCATCAGAAATTTCTTTTTCTTCTTCATTAATTAGCCACTCAAGGTCTTTCTCAAAATCATCCTCATAGTCACCACCTTCTGTGGTATCTCCCGTGTCTGTAGATTCACTGGTTTCTTTTTTGTCACTCATTGTGGATGTTTCTTAAAATAAAACTATAAAATTGGAATTGTATTTTAATGTTTATCGTATATAGTTAAATACTACAATGAGTTTATTGTCGTTATTTTACAATGATTCGTTTCATGAACGAGGATTAATAAAGTTTTGTGATTGTACAATAAGATGTTCAAATACAATTCCATTGTCTTTTAATTTCCTATCCCTATTCAAGTTGTTGTTAAGGTTTCATTTATGTCCATCAGGAGGACTTATGACTGCAATTGAGCCCAAATTTTCTGTTACTAAGCAAGACAGTTAATTAAATGGGTTTTGCCCTATTTTACAACTTTTCTTGCCATAGTTGTTAAGTGAATCACTGCAGTTGTTAAGTTAGTAACATGGTTGTTAAATGAATCTGGCTTTCCCATTGATTTTGCTTGTCAGAATGTAGCAAGAGGTGATCACATGACCCCAGGACACTCATAAATATGACTCAGTGGTCAAGCATCTGAATTTTGATCATGTGAGCATGGGGATACTACAATGGTCATAAGTGTGAAAACAGTCATAAGTCACTTTTTCAGGATTGTTGTTAATTTCAAACTGTCCGTATAGGTCAGCAGCTCCCAACCTTTTCTATACCCTGCAGCCCTAGAACGCTTCTGATCTATTTTCGTATCCCTTACAAAAGTTCGAAATAACGGCAATGAATTATGCATATACACTACAATTTTGAAAACCCAAGTTTCCGCACCCCTGGAATATCATCTCGCAACCCCAGGGGGGTGCGAGCTCCCCCGATTGGGAACCCCTGGTATAGGTAGAGGACTACCTGTATAAGCAGGATTGTAATCTTGTTAAAAAGTACAGGTTTATTTCTATTGTACTTAGATTTTACAGAACTCTTTAAGATAGTATAATGAAATGAGATGTCCATCATTCTGATCAACTAAAATAATAACATGGGAAGGCAGAACTGATAGATCCAGTATATTATAATCCAGGTTTTCTGTTTCTCTAAATAAAATGTTAGAAAAGGCATTAAGCTCACATGGGCTATTTTAGAGTAGTTCTCATTTAGCAACCACAATTAGGACCAGCAACTATGACAAGTGACACCACAACCATGCTTATGATCTTACTTCAGCTTTGCTTTGCTTTGCTTTGCTTTACAGGCCTACAAAGGTCATAAATCTAAGGATTGGTCATAAAGTTACTCTTTCATCAGCTTCATAACTGCAAACAGTTGCTAAACAAGGCAGTTGCTAAACTAAGCAATCGCTAAAAAAGGACCACCTGTACAAAAATTAGATAGAAGGCATCAAGTCAAATTTTAGTCTTGTTGATTATATGGACAAATACTCAATTCTCCTTTAGTTATACTTTACCGCTCTTCTGAGAACCTTCTAGTAATTTCTTCTTTGATCCTCACTACCCACTTTTTCTTCTACTATCCTCACTTTATACACAATTATTGTGATCAAAGAGTCTTCTGTTCCTTAAATACTAATATTTTATCACATTAATTTCCCCATGTAGTCCACTTAGTCAAATGCATTGTGTATAGTCTTTAGAAATGCATATCTCACACACACATATAACACATACATACAGCACTTGTTAAGGAAAGGTGAGAGATATAACTAGTTATTAATATGGATAACTTAATTCACAATTAAAAGATGTTCTTGCATGCAGTAGCAGTAGCTACAGTACATGTAGTAGCAGTACATGTACATGTACATGTAGTAGCAGTACATGTACATGTACATGTACAGTACATGTAGTAGCAGTACATGTACAGTACATGTAGTAGCAGTACATGTACATGTACATGTACAGTACATGTAGTAGCAGTACATGTACATGTACAGTACATGTAGTAGCAGTACATGTACAGTACATGTAGTAGCAGTACATGTACAGTACATTTATTTATTTATTTATTTATTTATTTATTATTTATTTTATTTGATTTATATCCCGCCCTTCTCCCAACGGGACTCAGGGCGGCTCACATATTAAAAAACATACATACATGTAGTAGCAGTACATGTACAGTACATGTAGTAGCAGTACATGTACAGTACATGTAGTAGCAGTACATGTACAGTACATGTAGTAGCAGTACATGTACAGTACATGTACTAGCAGTACATGTACAGTACATGTAGTAGCAGTACATGTACAGTACATGTAGTAGCAGTACATGTACATGTACATGTACAGTACATGTAGTAGCAGTACATGTACATGTACATGTACAGTACATGTAGTAGCAGTACATGTACAGTACATGTAGTAGCAGTACATGTACAGTACATGTAGTAGCAGTACATGTACAGTACATGTAGTAGCAGTACATGTACAGTACATGTAGTAGCAGTACATGTACATGTACATGTACAGTACATGTAGTAGCAGTACATGTACATGTACAGTACATGTAGTAGCAGTACATGTACAGTACATGTAGTAGCAGTACATGTACAGTACATGTAGTAGCAGTACATGTACAGTACATGTAGTAGCAGTACATGTACATGTACATGTACAGTACATGTAGTAGCAGTACATGTACATGTACATGTACAGTACATGTAGTAGCAGTACATGTACAGTACATGTAGTAGCAGTACATGTACAGTACATGTAGTAGCAGTACATGTACATGTACATGTACAGTACATGTAGTAGCAGTACATGTACATGTACATGTACAGTACATGTAGTAGCAGTACATGTACAGTACATGTAGTAGCAGTACATGTATATGTACATGTAGCTACTGCAGTAGCAGTACATGTACATGTACTGCAGTAGCAGTACATGTACTGTAGCAGTACATACTGCAGTAGCAGTAACTGACTCATGTGTTAATCTGATCGAACTGCAACTTGTCTTTTATTAAGGCAAGCGGTGCCTTAATAAATTGGTTAATTGTTCTCACTCTCAGGTCATTTTTCCTTAGTTCTAGGTTGGATCTCTCCATGATAGGTTTCCATCCTTATGTCTGGTCCTGCCCTCAGGTGCTTTGGAGAAGAGGTTGACCTTTTCCCACTGTAGGCTTGCCACGTACGTTGAGGCAAACGATAAAACCTTTCCTTTCAAACCCAACCAATTCTGGAATCCAGTCGTATAGTCCCGAACAGAGAGATTTGGCGGGGGGGGGCGGGCATAATTTGCAGATTATGGCTTGATGCCGGCCAGGCTCGTTAAGCGTCTGAAGGGGAGGAGACTAAAAAGTAAGCCAAGTCTTTCAACCTGTCGCCATGGCAATCGCCACCTCCGCTTTGATCCTCGCCGAAACAAGGGCAGGCTCGAAGGGGGGTTCTGTTGCAAGTTCGACAGTCTTGAGGGCTTTGTCGCTGGGTGTGATTACCGCCTTAACGGTGGGAGGCTTTGTTTTTGCATATAAGTCTGTTGAATCCAGGGTGAGAGAAAAAGACGAGTCCCTTGCGATGCGGCTAAAGTTGGCTCGGCCATTGAAAAGTCGGAAGCGAAGGGTTTGCTTCGTTCGAAGCTCGGGGCTTTGCTTGCCATGGAAGAGCCCGCCCGTCATAACCTCAAGGCCCTTTCCACTCTCTAAGCGCCGGCTCTCCAAACCCGGTCGCGCCTTCCCCTCTCATCTCCACCTGTGGACGGCGCTGAGCAGTGACCCGCCCGCCATGGCGTCGTCATGGTAACTGCTGCACCCACCGGCGTCCTGCCATGTCTCCGAGGTCTCCCCCACCACTCACCGAGCAGAGGACGGCGGCTGTAAAGGATCAAACGGGGCACTTCTGCCGCGCGCCACGCTTCCCGTCTCCATGGAAACCGGGGGCAGGACGATCTCCCGATATAGAACAAATAACAGATTCAGCCGAACCCTTGTGCCGCTACGGCAGTGGTAGGCAACCTTGGCTCTTTTATGACTCGTGGACTTCAACTCCCAGAATTCCTGAGCCAGCCGTGCTGGCTCAGGAATTCTGGGAGTTGAAGTCCACGAGTCATAAAAGAGCCAAGGTTGCCTACCCCTGCGCTACGGAAAGAGTTGAAGAGGCGCGTAGGCGGGAAAAGCGCTTGCAATGGTGGAGAATTATCTGTGAAATGTGTTACTGGGCGTACGTGGTTTAAATTTGCATTTGTGCGGAGTAACGGCTAACAAACTAACGGAGGGGGTGGCCAATGGTGCAGATTGGGTTGTAACTTGAGAAAATAACATTTTATTTGTCTGAGGAGTCCTGAGTGCACGTTCCTCTCAAGTGCGCGTGTCGGGCTGTGTTAATATACTACATACATCTTTTAGTTCAGTGGTTCTCAACCTTTTTAATGCCGTGACCCCAACCGGTCGTAAGTCGAGGACTAAACCGGTCGTAAGTCGAGGACTAAACCGGTTGTAAGTCGAGGACTACCCAACTGGTCATAAGTCGAGGACTTTCCCTGCCCGGGAGCACCGCGCATGCGTGGTTCCGCCCCCTGCGCCGGCCGAGGCGTAGCTGGCAAGCGGCAGAGACGGAGCAGGCCGACCACCAGCTGGCCCAGCCCAAGGCAGGTAAGGCACCCACCGGAAAAGGGGAAAAAATGGCGGACAAAAAAAATGGCGGACAGCCTTGCTTGGCAACCCCCGTGAAATGGTCGATCGACCCCAAATGGGGTCCCGACCCACAGGTTGAGAACCACTGTTTTAGTTGGTGGGTTACAGGCAACGGTACTGTATATCGACTTGCAAGGTCTTGCTAGATTAGAGATCCTGGTTGGCATATAATAGCATGAAGATGTTTGGTTCTACTTATGCCACACTGGCCAAAATGTTCC
Organism: Protobothrops mucrosquamatus; assembly: GCF_001527695.2. NCBI lineage: Eukaryota > Metazoa > Chordata > Lepidosauria > Squamata > Viperidae > Protobothrops > Protobothrops mucrosquamatus. Next base: position 215,684 of record NW_015386183.1, on the reverse strand, counting down.
AGAATTGATTGTTACTATCTTGACATCTAGTGGGGATGGCTGCATTTGGTACATTTGTAGCTAAGACTGGTAACCTGATCCAACCTCTTGTCTTACTAAAACATATTGTGTCAAAACCTCAGTTGACCATACAGACAGCTGCCTGATGACAATCATAGTATCAAGAAAATTTCAATTTGGACTATGAGGGTAAATGAGGGAAGGAAGGAAGGTAATAAGTCCACATGTGAAATTTAGAGCTTTTCTAAAGCTCTAAAGGAGGAAGGGGTTAAAAATCTGGAAAGGGATTTATTAAGTTGGTTTTATTTCCAATCAGTTTAAGAACCGGAGATCAGCAGTTTAAGCATCTGCGAAATTTAGAGCTTTTCTGCTCTACATTTCACATATGTTTAAATTGCTGATCTCCTGTTCTTAAACTGATTGGAAATAAAACCAACTTAATAAATCCCTTTCCAGATTTTTAACCCCTTCCTCACTGTGGTCAATCAAGGTCTCATGTTGTCTGAACTCCGTTTGCCACAGCTTCCAATTGGTAGATTCCCTTCTTTATTAATGACTGGAGGGGGGCATTTCTGCCAGCATGGATAGTAGCCTATTGGAATGGTGATATTTGTCTACTTGTATAATGAAATGAAGTACATGCTGCACATAAGCAACATAAGGGGAAAAAACTGTGAATGCATAGCAGAAATTGCCTTTTTGGTGGACTGGGAAACGTAGAGAATGCAATGCTGTTGTGCATGCCTGCCTTTAGAAATAGTCAGTGGCCTGTACTTGTATTGGTGCAGGCTGATCATTTAAATCTTAAGAGAAGAGATATAAATAAAATTGTTCTGATCTTTTGGAGTGGAACTGATTTATATATGCTAGGAAGTAAAATGCTAAAGTACGTATCAGAAAGTATATATTATATATTATATGTAATCAAGGTTATAGTTGCATACGAAAGCTAGAATCCATGGGCCGGTACTACAGTAATGCATGATAAAGAATCAAGATACAAATTTTGGAAAACACTGCACAATTCTATAGGAGTATAAGAGGATGTCGATGATTTTTAAATCAGTGGCCCCCAACCTTTGGGGAACCAGGGACCAGTTCTGTGGAGAAGTTTTTTCATGGACCAGACGGGGTGTGGTTTTGCGTATTTCCTGCATCCTGTGGATGGGTCTTCAATTGTTTGCGTGGCCCAATTTCTGGCATGCCGCGGCCCAGTACTAGCCCACGGACCAGGGGTTAGGGACCCCTGTTTTAAATGATATATATTAGAATTATTGTTGCAAAAATGATGAAAGACAAACTTTTAAATTATCAAATATCTTTATTTGTTTAAAATAGTTTTACAGTTTGATTAAAATATTTTTTCCTATCAAGATATTTTTATTTAACTTTCCTGCTATTTTTACTTTGAGAAGGAAACTTCTCTTTAAAACACTGTACCGTAATGTGATTATATTAATGCAAAAAACATATATCCTCAAAAAGAGCGGACTGTATTAATATTAGTTATTAATATGGCATAATTTTCCCCATGTGTGTGTTTGTGCGTTCACACAGCTATTCTCAAACAAGGAAAGTGTCATAATTCATCCACTACCAATATCCTTTACATAAATGAAGTTTCACAGTTACTATATCAACCTTTACTTATCAAGAGAAACACGAAGGGCTGAAGTACATACAATTTTAATTATATTTTAAATTATAATTAAAATTATGTATGTTGGTTATATGAATAGTTGAAGGGAAGATGTTCTCTTTGTGAGTCAAGAAAGTTTCTTGGACGTTTTCATAAGATTAACTTCCAAAGTAGAAACTGTCACAAAAAAAATTACAATGCAGTGTTATAACAATGAGTGTTGTGTGACATTGTGGCTTTAACCAAGAATGGGTAATTGGCGTTCTTCTGAATTTTTCAGTTTGCCAGTTTTTATATTCATACTTTGGGAACTGTAATACTCCCAAGTATTACAATAAAATCTAATAGGGCAAAAATAGCATTGAATGAGAAAATATTACAAGTTTGGCAGAAAAAAAGATAAAAGACTCCATTGAACTGAGCTCAGTTTCTGATTCTATAGACAAGTCCTTGAATTTTTTAGCAATAATGTAGAAATACAGTACCTTGTTGCTGCCTTTTGGGATATTTTCAGATTCCCAGCCTAGGCTACGGTTGAGGATTTTTCAGTACCTCCTATCCAATACTGGACCAGCTTTTTAAGATCAGTCTAGGTCAATTAGTTGGTGCCACCTGAACAGTCCCACTTTAAACAGGTTTATAAATATGGACTTCTTCACACATATTAAAATTATTTGGTAGGAAAACACTTCCTTACTGAAAATCATTCACATGAGATACAACTATAAATACAGGTAGTCCTTGCTTAATGATGGTAATTGGGACCAGAATTTCCCTTGCTAAGCAAGGCAGTTATAAAGTGCAACATTGTATGACCACATCACTTAACAACAGCAACCTCAACGTGTTGCTGTAATTAACTGAGGATTGTGGACCGTTAAGCAAAGATTTCCTCATGATTTCCTACCAGCTTCCAATAAGCAAAGTCCACAGGGAAGCCAGCAGGAAATTGCAAGTCCCAGGCACCTCATAAGCAAGCTGGGGGAGGGGGGAGGTAAGTGGATGCTACATGAGCATAGAGCAGTGGTTCTCAACCTTTTTAATGCCGTGACCCCAGCCGGTCGTAAGTCGAGGACTAAACCGGTCGTAAGTCGAGGACTAAACCGGTCGTAAGTAGAGGACTACCCAACCGGTCGTAAGTCAAGGACTTTCCCTGCCCGGGAGCGCCGCGCATGCGTGGTTCCGCCCCCTGCGCTGGCCGAGGCGTAGCTGGCAAGTGGCAGAGACGGAGCAGGCCGACCACCAGCTGGCCCAGCCCAAGGGAGGTAAGGCACCCACCGGAAAAGGGGGGAAAAAATGGCAGACAAAAAAAATGGCGGACAGCCTTGCTTGGCGACCCCCGTGAAATGGTCGATCGACCCCAAATGGGGTCCCGACCCACAGGTTGAGAACCACTGGCATAGAGGGACCAGGGGTGGCTGCTGATCAGTGTGCAAGAGTGGTAGGACTGAGTGGCTGCTGTCAGATAAAAGAGGGTACTTAGGCTTCTCCAGAAAAAAAGATGTAGGAGGGTGAGCAATTTATAAAAGCATCTTGCAACCTTCCCTGCTCATTAACTTTGTTGTGGGAAGGCATCAAGGAAAGCTACAAATAGCGATCACATGAATGTGGGATGCTGCAACTATTCTAAGTGCAAACACAATTATGGGGTGCTGGGGTGGCCAGAACTTTGAGAATTTGTAATAAACACCATTTGCTCAGTGCTGTCATAACTCCAAACAGTTGCTGAATAATTTCCTAGGTGAGTATATACTGACCACCAATGAACAAAATGTAACTTTTCACATGTAGCTTTTTCATCATGTGGCCAGGGTTAGTATTTTTAGCAATTACTCCAACACCCCGAAGTAAATACTGCTGTTTATGGATTTATTCAATTTTATGATTTGCTATCCATTTACATGAAATATAAACAATGTAACTGGGCAAGAAGGGAATAAAAAAAACAGGTAACTCAACATAAAAAACCAAAAAATACATATGAAATCTTTCTTCTCTAAATTTAAAGGATAAATAGAACTGCCGGTGTTCTTCTGCAGTTTCTTACTGATTATAAAATATCTACAGTCTACTTAGGTACCGTATTTTCTAGCGTATAAGACGACTGGGCGTACAGGACGACCCCCAACTTTTCCAGTTAAAATATAGAGTTTGAGCGAGGGGGGGGAGAGAAAACTTGATGAGTAATATGCCAAACCACATGTGTAAAGGAATAAAATAGAATACCCGTATTTTCCAGCGTATAAGACTGAGCGTATAAGACGACCCCCGACTTTTGAGAAGATTTTCAGGGTTTAGAAAGTCGTCTTATACGCCGGAAAATACAGTAACTCCAGAAGGCTCCAGAAATCACCCCCGAGGATTTTAATAAATCCAAATTATGGGTTTATTAGAAAACACCAAAAACAATCAGAGTAATGATGTCCTATCTGGTATTGTTGTATCCATTTGTTCCACACTTAAAAAAAATACAATTATTACTGGCAGAAACAGCAATCAAGATAATTTATATTACTTGAACAGATAATGCAGAATGATATAGCTGCCATTTCTTTTACTTAGACATTGTGAAAGTCTACTAGCAACAGCGTAAATACATAAATTTAAGAGTTTCTTTGGAGAAGCTGAAAAGCCTAATATGACCAATAAAATTATCCAAATGACAAACTATTTTTGAATCCCAGGAGGTTTTCTGCTTCTGTTTATCATTACCTTATAGTATCAATGAATCAAGATATACAGTTGACCATGAAGTCAGCAAATCAGGGAAAGCAGCAAGAGAGAACTAAAACCTTTAAATTTACCAAAATCATTCTAGAGTTAAAAATATTTTGATTGTATATATAGAAAGGTCTAGCAGAATGTGCAACTACTAAACCTGAGCAGTATCCTGCCATGGCCAATTAGTTTGAAAGGATGTTGCTGATTGCAGTTCTATCAAGTGCCTCACAGTTCTAGGCTTCTAGAAGTCAACATATAAAGAACACTGAAAGCATAGCTAGGCTATGTTTTAACAAAATCATCACTTTCCATTTACAGTTTTATGGTCTGGCAACAGAAAAAAAATAGAAAAAAATTCTCCCCATGTAGACTTGGTCCACAAAAGGCACGTTGACACTATGTTGTTAAATCCAGCATTCTTACTTATATAAGATAAATATATTCTACTTTGAGCATATGCTACTAATATAGTACAAATAGAGTCAAATACAATACAGATAGTGGTTTTAAAGTAACAATAGTTGCATAAATATGAACCATTATATTTAAAAATAGGTTTACCCCACCAGGTATCAAATTAGCTCATACTTTGTATTTTAAGTGTCATCTGCAACAGCATCATTTCTTCTCCTTTCCTTTGTCCAGAAATTCTTGATAATACTATATGTGCCACTTATCAGGAACAATACTGCTATGACAGCAAAATAACCAGCATAGATCATGAACTACAAAAAACAAAAGAAAGTTTAGTAAAAGCAGAAGTTAATGTTCACTGACTTCTCTCATAGAAGGTACAATCATGAGACAGATTAAAAATAACTTAATTTGCTGTGAATATTTTAAACACACCTGGAAAAGCACCTTTTAGATCTTCTGTCTCAAGGATCATTAATTATTAGATTTATTATAGCCATTCCATTCCAGAAGACTCTGGGCAGCTTACAACATCCCAAAACAATTAAAAATGTAATAACAGAGCATAGCAGCCAAGAGGAAAAGATATTAGTACCGTTAGGGGCTTTGCTAACCCCAGATCTGGGAATACAGCCAGGTCATAAATGCTTTCAGAACTCTAAGAGAAGGGGTGCCTTACATATGTCTGAAGGAATGCTATTCCAGAGGATAGGGGATGTAACAGAAAAGGCACACCTCCTCACTCCAAGATCGTAACATTTACTCTGGAATGTACCCATTCCAAGTGGACAGAAATTATTAGAGATAGTTAATCCAGTAGATAACCAGATCCTATGTTATGAAGGACTGTATAGGTGATGACCAGTACTTTGAGTTGCACCTAGAAGCTAAGTGGCAGCCTACGCAGCTCATAGCAGCAATGACAACTGGGCATACATTAACACCTGTTACTGCTGATACCAATACATTTTAGACCAGCTACAGTTTCTGATGATCTTCAAGGGCAGTCCATATAGAGGCACTGCAATAGTCCAATCATGAGGTGATTAGGGCATACCTGTCTGAAAGGACTTCTGGTCAAGTAACGGGCAAACTGCTGCACAATATGCAAAGGACCTCCTGGTCTTAGCTGCCACTTAAACAGTAGCTGTAACTCAAAGACGACTCCCAAGTTGTGCACCAGTCTCAAATGAGAAAGTGCAGAAAATGTCGCTGACCTTGGATGCCCAAACAGCCATAGCCACTCAGTCTTGTCAGGGCTGAGCTGAAATCTGTTCCTTCTCATGTATAGACATGAGCTACATGGGTCACAATTTGTGATGACAGAAAGCAAATTAGATTGTATTCTGTTTACCTCCTCTATATTTTATTAGTGTATTTCCAGGAATGTTAAAAAGGAAGTCAAAGCCATGTGGCAATTCAACTTTAAACTAAACATAAATTATAATTGGCATTATTGCATCTGTTGAACATCCTGGCAGTTCAATATGTCTAAAAATAGAAATTCTGATCTGTATTAAGAATGTAAAAAAAATTATATCCCAATATATAGGGGGCAATGTACTTTTTACCCTCGAAAAGCAACTTATCGGGCCTCTCACATTTTCAATATACTTGAAGATAGCCTTTTTATTATAATAATAATAATAATAATAATAATAATAATAATAATAATAATAATAATAATAATAATAATAATAATAATAATAATAAAAAGTTGGAAGGGACCTTGGAGGTCATCTAGTCCAACCCCCTGCTCAGGCAGGAAACCCTATACCATTTCAGACAAATGGCTGTCCAGTCCCTTCTTAAAAACTTCCAGTGTTGGAGCATTCACTGCTTCTGGAGTCATGTGGATACTGGAGAATATTTGCTGCCTGGAGCTTATGAGAACTGAAGTCTAACTCCTCTGCAAGGTAACAGGTTATGGAAAGCCGTCTATTCTCTTCCCACCCAATCAAAATGAATGAATCTTACCTGTGTAACTATATCAAGGCCAAGACCTTTTGCATCAACAACTATCAATGTGAGTACTGTCTGCAATGCCAGTGCAATAAAAGTGTTAACCCCAAATACAAGGGCATAGCGTTCTACACTTAGATTTGTAGCAATCTGGAACCTTCACAAAAAGAAAAGAAGAATGAATTTAAAGAAACAACACATTTCATTTATCACCTGCAGGTGATCATCAAAATGTAACTACATTGGTTATATAAATTTTTTATTATGAGTTCCATTCATTTCACACACAGATCTTTCTGAACCTCAAAGAGAACATATGAGGTAGGAAACTGCTGTTTTATTTCCTCTTATGCCTTATCTCTGTATCTTCTATTCCCAGAAGGCTCAGCTGATATAAGGTATTGGGGTTTAGAAAATGGATAGCCCCTTCCCCAAAGCACCATTCCTTGTACTGAAGCTGTATCCTATTTCCCCGGGCTGTAGACACAGGGGAAGTGAAGCAGGATATAAGGAGCACATTTTTCTGCTTTATGCAAAAAAAAAGAAAACGCTCCTATTTCTTCCTACTGTACATAGAGCATTTTTAAGACAAGTAGATCAAGTTTGGGGAGTAAGATAGGTTGCCACAAATGGCATTGGTTGTCCCTATTCTGTTATATAGGAACTTAATTCATTAATCCACAAACTAAAATAACATTTCTCTTCCTACTATCAAAGGGAAATTCAAAGCAATTGAACTTCTTTCAGTAATTTAGTGTCCTCTAGATAAAAGCTATAAAGAGAATAATAACCACAGCAGAAATTCAATTTGGGGAGAACTGATGAGGTACAGGAATATTAAAAGCCACAAACTTAAAGGAAACAATGGCTTTCAGAATTATATAAAAGTCATACATACTGGAAGAAAAGAGCTAGGATGTGTAATGAGTAAGAGGAAGGTTCAGTTAAACCCGAACAGAGCTCAAAAGAACCAAATAGCTGTGGATGAGAATAAAGTCAAGCAATGCAGCAATCATTATAGTATTAAATGCCTTTCTGGAATGAAGAAAGGTCTTCTCTGGAAGTCTGAGGATCAGAAGGTCAGTTGGGTCTATCACAATCAATCAATAACTTTTAGATTATAAAAAGTACTATATACACCCACAAATAATTTCTTTTTCACAAACTGATATTCAGTTTCAGCCTTCAGATATGCAGCACTCCCCATATTTATCTTGACATTTAAAAAGGTTCCTCATCTGCTCCCGTGTAAGTTTAGTGTACGAGTCCAACATCTGCTCAGCTTAGAGGTTCCAGAAATGTGGTTCTCACAGGCAGCAAATTTACAACAAATTTATAAGATAATAGATACATTTCCTGACATCCCCAACTTACAGCCCCATTTTAACTAAACAAATTCACTGATTTTTCTTATGTTGTAAATCACCACGTTGAAAACACAGTTCAAATCTATTCTAGCTATTTGGCTATTTTATAGCTTTATTGTGGCAGAACTGAAGTTTTCAGAAAAACACAATGAATCTATTCTGAAATCCTTATGACAACATCCCTTAACATGGTACATTCCATATGTACTGGGGCAGCACTCTCATTAGATTATTTAGAATTTCTGGGATTTGTAGTCTCATCATATGTGTATGATAAATGAGCAATGGCAAGATTTAAAATTTATAAACTGGTAAAATATGGAAGCGAGTACTTACGTTGCAATTGTAATGAGTAGCATATAGACAATTCGAAATGCCATGTAGGAGGCATAGCACACCCAAATGTTACGAACAGTGTCCATGATATACACAGCTGCAGCAATGAAGAAGGAGAACATAGCTAAGATTATTTCACCCCAAGTAAGAAAAGATATTTTTATGTGTCCCACAGCAAATACAGCCACAGCACCTATAAATGTAAAATTCAAACAAGTTAGAATGCAAGAATAATTATGTCCAGTATACTATATATTTTGAATACTTTTCAAGGGAATCTTCGAGAGATCAAAATCAGAAAATAAAGTCAGTAATAGCTTTGTTAAGTGTTTGCTACTTAAGTTTACATTAGCAGAAATAAGGAAACTAGGATTTGTTGTGATTTAGAGGGTGAGTCAATTACAGGTAGTCCTTGGGTTATGGCCAATTATAGTCATACGTTGTGCTTGAACCCAATTTTATGATTTTTGTGGTGGTCATTAAGTAAATACATCAGCTATTAAGCAAGCCTATTGTTCACTACTGGAAGTAAATGCTGCAAAACCATTGTATATCATGATTATATGACCATGAGGTGCTGCAAACGGCTATTTGCTGAGTACCCAAAATATTGTCACAGGATGGGGGAGGGCGGCATCAGAACTTCAAAATCAGATTGTAAGTAAATTTGGGGGTGAGGGGGGCTGTCTTTATTCTGAACATCAAGGACTACCTGTATGTAATTTCAGTGTGGAGTTGAAATGCAACTTCTGCTTTATACTTGTTTTCTAAAGCAATTTACTGGTCCCTTATAACAAGCCAGAATCCAAAACAGTTTATGATGATGGGCATCAGAAGTGAGAATAATGCATGTGGATTTGGTTTATGTAAGATACTTCCTAATCTAGCTGGTAAAATTGTTACTCAAAATATTGCATAATAAAGATTGTTTAGCCATAACTATACTGTTTCAGTTGCCATTACACTGAAAATGTATACACATGAATATGACCAAACTGCTTTAAGTATATATAGGTGGATATCTTCTCCAGAAGGCTCTATAAATACTATCATCTCCACATAATAGTTCAAAACTATTACGACTAAATTGCTAATAAAAACAATATCACATGAATTCAGTTAACAGCAACAGTAGTAGAGTGCTCTTAGACAAAATGCTCTTTATACAAATTAGTAAATATTAGTTCTGACAATTCCAAAATGGAATTAATATGCTTCATTGATCAGAAGAAAGCCAAGTTAAGAAACAGCTTACCCAACAACGTGGAAACTGCTTCCACAGCACCATTATAGATCTCAGAGGTCTGAGAAGGCAGCACAATTTCCCACATGCCTTGAGCATAATTGATCACTTGGAAATAGCCACATGTTGACAGGGCCCACCATACAGACCAGCACAGCAGAGGCCAGGAAGAGTAACACTGTAAGAGGTCCTGCCAGAGTTCTTTGATTCCCTTCATGATGTTCACCTTTTGCTCCTGTTGAGATTAAATTAAAAAATTCAAAATAAAATATACCAGAATTGTCCTTTATATCTATCATGGTACAACTGGAATAGTACAGATCCAGATAAACTCTAAGAATATTATTCATATATTCTGGGAGAAATCATAACAAATATCACAGAGTGTTCTCATTTCTCCTTAAGTAATTTTAAGGGTAATTTTAACGATTGGCCTTTTCGAATATTTTCTTTTAATTTGGTTTTAATATGGATATTTATTGTACTGTGGTTTTATAAGGCTGTTAGCCGCCCTGAGTCCGGTGAGGAGAAGGGCGGGATACAAATTAAATTATAAATAAATAAATAAATAAGTACAGAGAAAGTGCTGGAGCTTTGTATAGTTCTCTATACAACGATCATTCCTATGTGGCAAACATGGATACTTTTCATTTGTGAATGCTTTTCCACAGAGCAAATCACCCTCTGGCCATAGTTCTGCTTACTGAAGTATGCTATTAACTCTTTTTTTTTGTTTATTTCTATTACTGAATGAAATACGGTAATAGGAAGTAACACTTAATATAGCTTTGTATTCCACTGAATGTGGGAAGATTCTTACCAATTCTGCCAATCAATAATCCTACACAGGTTTTAAATTGTAAAAGGGCTGATACATTGCTTCCCTCTTCCTATATGTCTTTCCATTGTCTGGGACCTTTTTACTAAATTAAACTATGAGTACAGTAACATTTATGCAATCATTTGATGTTACGCTGGAGGATATATTCTGAAGTTGGTATTCACTCCATGCGTAAAGATATTTTTTTTCTTTCAGCGTCAGACAGGCTCCCAATTCAGAAGCATACAGTACAACTAACTATCTTCATTTCATAAAAATCTAAGCAAGTTCAAACATTATTTTGTGTGGTTCTACAAAAGCTATCTTTCCTTTTACCATCTTAAAAACAAATGAAACAAATGGACAGGTTTAATAATCTGTTGAAAAAATCCATAAAAAGTCTGAATAACATGTGACAGCTAAGCTATGCTTGATAATAATGGAAATGGTGAACAAGAAAACTATCACCAACTGTTGCAGAAGTAATAGGCCATCTATTTTAGCTTTGACTACTTAGCATGTGCAAATAATACCTTTGTTTCAGCTCGGTGTGGGCAAACATTTACAATATAGTTGGATAAGAAAGTTAGTGGCACTCTAAATATGATAGTTTTGAACAACAAAGTTTGGTATTCATATCACTGATCTCTCCCACATTAATGACCTTGTTGCTATGTGAATGGTACTTCTCAGTACCTTAATTACTTTCTATAAACGAAAAACCATAGGCTCTCTCAAAGGATCGCCATGATTACAATCAACATAAAAAATTCAAGTGTTCTTTTCACACTCGATATTGTGTAGAGCAAAGTGAGATATGTAGAGTATTTTTCACAAAATCTTTCAGTACAGTGGTCTTCATTTAACAAGCATTCAGTCAGTGACCATTTGAACTTGTGATGCTAAATAAGTGGTACATGACCAGTCCTTGAAGTTCTGGCTATTGCAGCAGCCCTATGGTCTCATATGATCATAATCCGGACACTTGGCAACCTGCTCAAATTTCTGACCATTGCAGCATTCTGCAGTCATGTGACTGCAATTTGTGATCTTCCCTGCTAGCATTCCACAAGCAGTCAGCGGGGAAGCCAGAAAGAAGTTGAAAGCCACAATCACATGAGGTCCTTGCTTAACGATCTGTGAGGTCCTCAAACTGCCATTGCTAAGTGGCATGGTCACAGGACACCATGCTTTATGCTTTATGGCTGCATTGTTTAGTGACAAAATTTCTGGTCCCAACAGCTATTCTAACCCAAGGACTATGTGTAATGTGGTTAGAGGAGTTTTGTTCTGAATCAGACAAGTAGCAAAATGAAAAGCCTTTCTACCTGTTCTAACCATGCCAGCTAAGCTTATGTAAATGGCAATATGACCCTTTTTCCATCCCAATTAATCCTTAACATTATTAGATTTTCATTAAATGATGTCTAGATTGCACTGGGTTAAGACTAGCCATAGTTTTCTTAACTCTTCTTGGAAGAATCTATTATTATATTGCTAGGAACCTGTCTTCCAAGGTAAATGGATCACATTTTTTGTTCAAAAATTGCCTTTTCCCCCAAATAGATTATTTGTGCATATTGGCATATTTGGTTTGTCTATATTCTGAAATGTCTTTATTTTGGCAGGCAATAGGATCTCACCAACACAACTATGATTAAACTATCATCAGAATTTGAAATGATCAAGCAGAAGCATCAAAGGAGAACAGGCTATTGATCCAATTAATCCAATTGAAAACAAGTGCTCAATGGCAGACTGTATTTTTCTACATACCCAATGCTAAAGCAGTAGTACTTACCTGCTCATCTGCAGGACACTCTTCTATATTTAATGGAATCTTCAATTCCACATCTTCCAACCCGGGAACCTTCTTTAAGGCAGGATCATGTTGGATAATTGTTCCATTTTTATAACTTAGAACCTTCATTTTACTGGCCTGGAGGCTTGAATGATGGTGGAAAAAAAAGCTTTTCTGGGGCATAGGCAGAGACCAAGCTATTGCAAAGGCAACAGATACAGAAGTAAGTGACACCACATTCAAACTGAACAAGGACCAGCCTACAACAGATACTAGGACTTGTCCACAGACAGAGCCCACGGTATAGCCCACAAGGGCAGCACTTCGACAGTAGCTTGTGACTTTCTGGTACAAGTTCAAGTCCACAACACTATAAATGTAAGAGTAATAAGCAATTTCTGTTGCAGTCACTAATCCATAAAAGAATTCTAGGAACTGAACAGCTAGAATTCCTTGGGAGTACAGAAGCATAAACCATGTTACTATAAGGCTTAGTCCTTGCAGAAGGATGACAGGCTTGTATCTGAGATAATCTGTGGCCAAGAAGACTGGGAACAGCAGCACTAAATAAGAGTATGTCCATACTGGATAAATTTCATTGAAGACCTACAAAAAAAAAGATATTATCTTTATAAAATGGAAAATTCTCATTATATATATATATATATACATATATTGGTTTTGAATTAAGAATAAATTTAAAACAGAATTACATATACACTGTAAATGATGAACATATAATTGCTAACATATATAAACTTTTATTAAAATTTGAAATGAAAAAACAAGTGAAAGAATATATGACCAAACAGAATAGAAATGTTGGTTATAATATACAAATGGTACAATGGGAGAATAGGTGAATGAAAGGACTGAAATTCACACATCTTAAATACAACTTTTATAAAATGATGTATCATTTGTATTTGTGACTAGAATAGTTGTCCAAAATGTATGAAGGAATTTCAAATTTATGTTGGAAATGTGAATGAAACTTTTTAATCATGTTTGATGGACACACGGAAAACTAAAAAATATATTAGTAATTCAGAAATATTTTAAACATTAATATATAACTGAAGCCAGAGGTGTTTCTTTTGACAAAAGTATGCTCTGATAGACGAAAGCATGGGGGGAAAAACCCTCACTAAACTTTATTTTTATATATAAATAACAGCAGCCAGACATTTGTTTATATGCACTGTAGTGAAAATATTTGACAATATCCACAATGGAAGAATGGATTGCGAAGATGATGGAATGTGCTCAGATGGCAAAACTGCCAGCTCTGATTAGAGAAAAGACACTGATTAATTTTAATGCTGATTGGAAACCCCTTTTTGACTTCTTGTGTGAGACAGAAAAAAATAAAATTATGATATATGGGGTTTGGATGATTAGAAAAAATGAAAGTAATGTTGGAACCTCAGAGTAAGAGGTCAATTTAAACTTATCTTTATAATTGTTGAAAAGAAAATCAGAAGTAATTTCTTTGTATTTCTTTGTGGCTAAAGCCAAGTAGGCCATGATGGAAGTGTTTTCCCAAAAAATAGGTGGAGCCAGGGTCAAGACATCAGAGCTGAATAAAACTTACATTCAATCTAAATTAATTTAAATTACAGTTGAGAGGTTATGGTACTACCTGATCATTGAAAATGAAGCTGATTGGAAAAGAATAACTCTGCCCCTTCCAATCAGAGGACAGAGCTCTATAGACAAAGATCCCAGATATAATTGTTGCTATTTATCCTGTGCCACATTCCTCTCCAGCCCATTATGCTATTTTCCTCTTTCCCACAATTTCACATAGCAGGCAATTCTGATTTTACAAGTTGAAGCACTTCACTCAACCCCAAAAGACGAGCATGAATCTTTAAACCATAAATTGTGGGCTACACAACTGCCAAACGTAAAATAAACATTCGATAAAGGTTCCCTGTATATGTTGTACACCACTTTCCCTATAAAGGAATGTCAAAACCACAAGTAACAAATCTATTCCTACAGAATAAGAAATCCAGAAAACCCAATTACAGAAGTGTCTATGGAGATTCTCAGTCATCCAGGTCACGATTGTCCCAAAAAGTGCTTTTTCAAAAGACAACTAGACTTTGTTTTTCCTTGAGAATGTTGTGCTTTTCATCCAAGAAGCTTCTTCAGTTCCGACTGAATGGTGGAAGACGGATTTATATTCCTTGCAGTCATCCACTTGCAGGAAGTCAGTCCCCCCAGAGAAGGAAATATTAAAAGGGCAGAATATTATATTATTTCCTCAAAGGATCCTAAAGAGGCAGAAAAGCATGCCCAGTTTTCTTAATAGCCCCATGTCTCTCTCCCCCAAGCAGAAACCAGCTCTGTAGAAATGCAAATGTAATAATCCATTCAGGAAGGTTGTAGCCCTCCAGCTAGAAGCTTAGGAAGACAAAGACACCTAAAATCTACATACCCCGCCCAAACTCTTAAGACAGGACATAATAGGATTAACCCACAGATGCCAAAGGGGCACACTCACACTCAGGTCAAAGTACATGACACAGGAAATACAAAGCCTCAAATGAACAGGAAACAACCTCAAGAGCCCCAGAGGGTATAAAAACCCACTCCCTACATGTGCTCTTCTCTTTTTTCTTCCAGAGCAGGGGTTCTCAACCTTGGCTACTTTAAGACTTGTGGACTTCAACTCCCAGAATTCCTCAGCCAGCTTTGCTGGCTGAGGAATTCTGGGAGTTGAAGTCCACAAGTCTTAAAGTGGCCAAGGTTGAGAACCCCTGTTCCAGAGCTATCTTTCTGTCTGGCTCTCCTCTTCAATAAACTGCAACCTTCTTTCTAAAGCAGTCGTCATGTTGTTTATCCCCGGCTCGGACTGAACCCCGATGAAGACTTCTCCTTCAACACGCCCATTAGCATCCTTTCCGAGAGTCGATGAGGCCAGGTGAAGGTTTACCTGTGCCCTCCATTCTTCCATCCTCCCCCATTCAGTCAGAGCGGAAGAAGCTTCTTGGATGACAAAAAGAGACGTCCTCCAGGAAAAAAACAAAAGTCCAGTTGCCTGTTGAAAAAGCACTTTCAAATTAGAATTAGAGCAGATCTCTCACCTGGGTCTCGGTGAGATTCTTGTCCGGTCCCAACAAATAAGGCGTGAGAAAAGGTTCCGACGGTCGCAAGTTGGCAAAGAAACCGTAGCCGCACAGCACAGTCGTAGGAAATACCCAACCAAAACGCCGCGGGGTCCGCCTCGCGCCGCCAGGGAACCACCGGGACTGGAGTCCGTCCAAGACACCCGGCGTTTCCATCGGACGAGCCCCCACAACGGGGCGACTCAAAGTCCCGCTTTCAGCGGCAGCTTCCGACCGGCAATCGCCCCGAGGTCGCCGGACGGCCAGAAACCCCGACCGGCAACCCACCCGGCCAAAGGCACCTTGGCCCTGCGCAGTAAAACAACGTTGCCTCCTCGCTTTCGTTTGCATCCGCGATTGGGTGGAAGGGAAAGAAGCAAGCCCAAGTCAATGGGGCGGAGAGGTTGCTGGTCGATTGTAGAGCGACCAATTGGCTTGCTAGATTCAGGCCACACCGCCGTTGGCTTTGTTTTGATAGGTTGTCGGCTTCCCTCTTGGTGCCTTTTTTTTTTTTTTTTTCATTTTAACCGGCACGTTTTGCGGAAAAGCTGGAGTAGTTTCGTAGCTGAAGCTGTATGGCCCGTTGCTTTAGGACAGTGTTTCTCAACCTTGACAATTTTAAGGCCTGTGGACTTCAACTCCCAGAATTCCACAGCCAGCAATGCTGGCTGTGGAATTCTGGGAGTTGAAGTCCACAGGCCTTAAAATTGTCAAGGTTGAAATGCTGGCTGTGGAATTCTGGGAGTTGAAGTCCACATGCCTTAAAATTGTCAAGGTTGAAATGCTGGCTGTGGAATTCTGGGAGTTGAAGTCCACATGCCTTAAAATTGTCAAGGTTGAGAAACACTGCTTTAGGAGGATTGCATTTAGGGCTCTGGCATCAGTGGAACTAGTGGAGAAGAATGTTTCCTGGGCAGGGAATATATCACCGGGGGGGGGGGGGGTTATTACCAGTTAGACAACCAAACCAGTATCTAAAAGCGTGCTCAACCGCTGTTTTAGGAGCGTTTATTGCGATTACTTCTAGCTTTCCGCAGTCTTTAGTTCTCTGCCATGCTTTCTTCTCCTGTTCTCACAAGTGTAAGTCTGGTGTTGGGCAGATAGATGGAATCAACGATTGAAAGGAAGGAAGCCACGGTGGGCTCAGTTGAGATACGTCAGTCTGTACTCCATAGGTGATAGGAAGTGTGTGAGATCAAACGCTTAAGTCTAAATTTGACTTTCCCAGGGAAAAAGCAAGGCAGTCTGGTGAGATAATGTATGGAGGACTTTAACTTGGAATGTAAGAGGAATACATTTTACAGATCATGAGTGAATGAATGAATTATGAATCAATGAATGAACTTTTTAAATATACAGTAGATAGATATGGTATGTGTCTATGAAACTAAAGGAAAAGGAAAAATTGTAATAGATCTGAATGGAGGTGGTCTGATTTCCGGATATAGTTGGTGAATACATGTATGGAAGTTAAGGTGTAGGATTAACTATAAAGAAAGCAGCATAACCGGTGTGGTCAAATGCGTCAGTAATGAAATACTGCCTCATCACAACACATGCCTCACTCCCTTTTATATTCATTATTATAACATCACTTTATTTATTAGATTTTTATGCTGCCTTTATTACTTTATAAGTAACTCAAGGAGGCAAACACATAATTCTTATATTTTCTCCATGACAACAACCCTGTGACATTGGTTGGATTGAGAGAGACTCAAAGTCACCCAGTTGGCTTTCATGCCTGAGGTGGGACTGGAACTCAAGTCTCCTGGTTTCTAGGCCAGCACCTTAACCATTACACTAAACTGGCTCCAACTACTACTTTCATGAAAGCAGCAGAAGCTTCCAGTTGTCCATGAATGAAAGGGCTAAAATATATGATAGAATGTGAATGGAAATGACAATAAATATAATGAAATTATTTGCAAAGAAACTAAAGGAATGCTGAAAGGAGTACTAAATATAATCTCTATTGAAATGGAGGTGAAAGTTTGGAATTAGTGCTCAAGAAAAAATGATGAAAAGGTAGTAAACATTGTGAGAATGTTAAAAAGTCATAAACTCTACAGAAACTGGAGAAATGTTAAAATATGGAAATTAGCAAAAATAACCAGATGTGTTTGTTGAGGAATTATTGGGTATATATTATATATATTGGGTTTGGATATGTTTATCCTTGATTCATTGGAATTGGTTCATTTTTGGTAAATATTAGATAATTGAAATAAATCATTTTAATTGATTATATTAGTCACTTTGACTCCTTCTCCAGACCTAAGATTATTCATAGAGACTGTTGAAAAGCACCATTGATATCAGCATTTATACCTCTGATCTAACAGTTACTGTTGTCTGTCTTCATTAAAAGTTGCCTTTCAGCTCCTGATGATTTACATAGCTACATTCATATTTTTCAGTTTCAACTTCTGATGATTTACACAGCTGCATCCATATTTTTCCTAGCAACATTAAGTGGACCATTAAATGCCATTGCCTTCAATTTCCCAATCCATCTCATTGGCGTAGATGTTTCAGATGATCATCTATGTACTAACCAAGGTCAACCTGGTTTAACTTTCTAGAACAGCCAAGTTGAGCTAGAAGCTCTTAATCACTGAAATTTAATTAATGTAATATTTTCATTATATGCCCTCAAAAGAAAGTGCAACAAAAAAATTGAAATGAAATGTTTTCTATTTGAGAACAGGAAGACACAAGCAACATGAAACTGGCAAAAAATAAGATTTTATTGTGTTAGGATGTACGTTCAGGATTAAAGTGGCAGTAGAATTATCCATTGTAAAGTCACTTCAGTTGTGTTATTTTGATTCATATTTTCAAAGCTATTTGAAAGTTGTGGCTGAAAACCTTTTGAAAAGGATAGCTTTATTATGGTAATACTGTTTTATTATGCTTTTGTTTTGTTTCCTTTTAAAAACAGAGTTAGTATAAGAAAACCTGAAACACTGAAGTTGCTTGATTTGATAGTCTTCTGCGCAAGCCTTAAAACACATCACAACCAAACAGTTCTATCCGGAGTGCAATATATTGATTCCATGTTTTTGGGATGATACGAATGAACGTGGACAATATAGGTGGTTTGAAAAAGTGTTTGACTTGTCCATTACTGTTAATATTTCCTGTGAACACCTTAATATAAAACAAAAGAATGAATTAGCATCATATGCAAATGAATGAACATTTCAAATATAAATCCTCAAAATTCCCACAGAATGTCACCAGGAAAATGATTTTCTGTCTCAATTTATCTCAATTTTTGGGCTTGCAAAATTTAGATAAACCTATCAGGTTGCCTTATGATTTCAACTATTGTTTCATTATTTGAAATCAATGCTGTTATTGACTACCAATGTGCTTTGTCAAACTCATTCAAATTGAGATGCATGTATTGTCCTGACTGATGGCACGCTCCAAGTGCTTTTAATTGGAGAAATCTCATATTTGCTGGAATTCCAGGAAATTTTCAGCCATAGGGAAAAATAGGGGACATGATGATTACAGTCTTTCCAGGCCCTCTAGGGAAGGGAAAGGTTTCGTTAGATTTTTGGGTTGATGTACATTGCCATAATTTTCTCCTTTACTGAAAAATATGAGATTAAAAAAAAATTATGGTAGAATTTAACCATGCCTGAAAAGCAAGAGAAATCAAACTGATTTTGAGAATGTTTAGGAACTACCCTTTATGAAGCATTCCAGCATTGGCTTGTAGTTTTTACAGTAAGAATACTAGGGCTATGTCCCACAGGAGACATGAACTATAATTCACCTGTAATAAGACTCAATTATTATTCTGGCTTTTGAGCAGTGATCTTTTCAGGGAACTAATCGGCAAAATGATCTGCTAATCTGTCCCACTATTATCAACTGCTGCTCCATCTGTACCCTTTGGTTTCCTCTGAATTAATAAAGGGACCTCTGATGCCCACCTAATTACAAATCATTGTTCAGCAATTTAACAATGTACTCTGGCAAACTGTAGGAGCTGTAACAAAACCAAATTAGATAGTACAGAGTCACTAACTCCCAAAGATTAGATTAAAATCTATGAAAAGGGAAATTAAGATTTTTCAGCCTTATATATTCCCAACATAGTATCATACATATGGTAATAAAATAAGGTTGGAAGGTATAATTTAGGTAATCAAATTCATCAGTAAGATAAGTAATTGGTACCTTTTCCATGGAAGTGCAAACATCCAAATAAGGCTTCCATGTTGAATTGCCATCAGTATAATGGATGGAAAATGTTTTCACATACATTTCTGTAGACATTGATGTAGCTCCTTGAATTATTATGCTGGTTATTTTTGTAAGCTGTTGCAAATCAATTTGTAGCCACTGATCTTTGTTGTTTACCTAAAGGATTAATAAGGTTGACCTTATCATGCTACTCTTAGCAGTTGAACTCTAATTATCTACAACCTGCACTAATTGAGTCATATGGAAATGCACAGGAAATCTGAACTCATTAACATGTAAATTAAATGCTATTAAAAATCCAAGAGAACACATGAAGCCTACCTACCCTAAATTTAAACAACACAAATCCAAAAATGATCTCCAATTATATAGGACTTTAACTACTATAGAATTAATGGAATCTCTCCTCCCTCTGTTTTACTTTTCTTTCTTATAAAAATAGAACACATTTAATGCTCAGAACACAAATTTCTTCAAGGATGCTTCATGTATTAATTCTTGCAATATAATTTTTTCCCAATCAACAATTGTCAATGGAACAAATAGTCTCCTGGAGTTGTGGGAGCTCCATCGCTGGAGGTTTTCAAGAAAAGATTGGACAACTATTTGTCTGGAATAGAATAAGAACTGCCCTGAGCAGAAGGTCGATCAGAAGATCTCCAAGGTCCCTTCCAGCCTTATGATTATATGATTCCATGATTTCATGAATACAATAAGCAATCATTTAAAGACTCCTATATTATACAAGAATATCAATCAGAGAGACAATATTAACTGACATACAACTCTGAAACTGCTGCCATATAATTTGTGAAGTGACTTCACTAAGGAGAAATAAAAGTGTGGAAAGAAATATTAATTCTACGTAAATAACAATTCAGCATCATTCAAAATATACCAATCATATCAGCTGTGCTCTCTGTTCTCTCTTCTCTTTGATTGATACCACCAATTATTAGATGGAAACTACCTTAAGCATTTAATTTAATGGAAAAGTAAAATTAAAAAAATTCAACCAAGAAAAAAAATCAGGTAACTTAGTTTGTAGCTTTTGTTTTTACCTTTGGTTGCCAAGCATTTGTTCGCCCTTTCAGATTGAGTCGTGCAAGGGATGGTTCCCATGAACTCCACCACGTCTTCTTATAAGAAGAGGCTGTAATCTCTGAATTCTGGATAGCCCCACTTTCCATTCCCAATGGCATAGAGCACCCTGTTGTAAATACATATCCTTGTTAGATTTTTCTATTGCTATCATATTCAGGAAAAAATACCAGCAGGCTTGGAATTATATTTCTACAGATAGTTTGATCAAGTAATTTAATCTCCCCCCCAAAAAAATATTCATTGTTTGTATAAAATCTCATTTCTCTCGCACTTTCAATGTTTCTCCTCATTTGATAGTATGTGCCAAACGTCTCTTCATGTCTTACCTTCAACTTCACAACCCAACAGTTCAATGCGGAAAGTAGGTCTATTGTAGAACTTGGTTGGATGCAGCCTAATATATCTGGCAATAATAGGAGGATCAATGTGGTTGTCTTTTACTTGGGTACCATCTGAATTACCCTCAAAAAGCTGAGGAAAAAGAAGTCCAAATTCCATAAATTATGTCTCATCTTTTAAAAATATAAATTATTTTTAAATATTTGCATCTGGAAAATTAAAATGCATTTGAGCTTACTCAGTTTTAATCAATTATTGGTTTTCAGTGAGGTTGCACATCAAAACAAGCACTGAATTATTTCAGTGAGAATTGAGGATCAGAAAGTTTCATATTGCAAGAGTTCTGTTATATTTATTTGCTTTATTTTCTTGGTGTTTGTTTATAGCTTACAACTGTTCTCTCCATTTTTCCTGTCAAACACAATGTATTTCAGTCTTTGATATGCATATGTATAATATTTTCAGATTCATATTCCTCATTGTAACATGTAATCTGCCTAGTGTTCACCACAAATAATTTGGTGTTTAAAATAGCAATGATACATCATCTGTAAACAAAGTACACAGGTTTTCTTGTCCACACTAAACACACCTCTAATGTCACCACAATCATTCTTTATATATTTGCCCATAAAAATATTACACTACATTAAATCACATCTGTTGTTCCCAGCTACAATTCCCTTTTAATAATTTCTTTTATTATTTACAAGTTAAAAGAAGGAAGAGAAGAAATTACCTTTCCACAATTTACATTCTTACCCACCCACCAATTAAATATTTTCCAGTTTTTGCATCTCTGTTTCTCATGCAAAATTAATCTGGATTTAGAAACCTACTTCCTTAAAAAGAAAACAAGTGAAAAAAGGACAAGATAGTAAATAAAACATGTTTGTATTAGTTTAAGAGATGTATAGAGAATATATAATTTTAATACTATTCTTTTTCATATATTAAAATTTGAAAGGGTAAAAACTCTTAGCATTACTTCTACATATTTTCAAGCAGAAAAGAAGAATTAGGATTTCAGATAGAAGAAACGTGCAAACCATTTGTGTTTTGGGATGTTTTCCTTTAAAAGCAATCCACTTTCGCCCATCTTTACTGTAGGTAACAAAATATTCCACAGTATACAAATTTTTCAGTAGTTGCATGGCTCCTTGGGTCTGAACACCTGTGATGACAACTTGTCTTTGTAGGTCTACCTATACAATAACAACAAAAATTATGAATCTATAGTACAGTACCTCAGTTTCATTTCTTCAGTTAAAAGGTATTCTGTACTATACTGGATGGAAATACAGGATTGGTTCAAGAAATCTGTCTCACATAAATGGAATTTTATCACTTTTCTATCAATTTAACAAACTGAAGGTTGAAATCTAGTTCATCTTTGATGGTAGAAGAACATCCTCTCTAATTTAAGCCAATGTACAGCATAGAACACAAATAGTATGGTCTATACTAATCTGCCCTGTAGTCTTTGCCATCCGTTGTCTAAGATTACTATCATTCTCAACCTAAAAGCAGACCAACCAGAATGCTCTTGATTTGACATATAGTGATATGAAACTGGATTCATATATGACACTAAGCCATAGTGTGTCAAATTTTGTATTCTTTTAATTGCTAAACCATTGCAATCTCATTTTTAAAATAGCATGTTCAGTGGTGGGATTCAGATATGTGAACAACTGGTTCTCTATGTTGATGCTGCTTCCGGAAGTCCATTCTGGGCCTGGGCATCAAAAAATTAGCTACCGGTTCTGCCGAAGTGGTGTGAACCGGCTGAATCCCACCACTGAGCATGTATGAACCTAGCAAATTATAGTTTAGCACAATGTAGGAACCACATATAAAACTGATTGTGTATATGAAATAATATGCAGAACCTGAATATCTTTGTAGCAGTCATGTTTCCTTTCACAAAGAAAATCAAAATAATATATGTATTATTTATGCAAATTAAAATATAACACTCTTATATTATTTTATAGCTCTGATAAGTATTTGCAGAGCTAACAAGGAAATAGACTAGACCAGACATGTCAAACTCGCGACGTCACATGACGTTGCGCAACGTATCGGAACAGTTTTGCCATTGCTGGCAATGAGGTGGGCGCGGCTTCCGGATGACGCATCTGGCCCGCGGGCTGGCAGTTTGTCACCCCTGGAATAGACCAATAGACTAAATAAGTAAATGACTAACTGATTATGGTCAGGGCTATAGAGATGAATGTAATGAAATTAAGTATATATCAAAGATTTTGCTTTCAAACTCATCTGCTTTCCCAAGTGGGAAATCAATTTTCAAATATTCCTTATCCTGTATATTTAATTCACAATCTCCCCTAATCTAAGGTGACAAAAGTAACATTTTAATATTAAAATGTTAATATTCTTAATGTCTCAAGAATAACAGTGCATTCCAAGATAATTTCCACAACCAAATCACATTGTGGTATTGCAATAAACTGTGGTATCAGTGACAATAGGTTCATTGTAAAAAAAAGGATCATTACAGAACAAAACAGAGATCAGCCATTTCAAAAACTGCATCTTGTTTCTATACACAGAAAAGCATTTACTTGCTTTTAGCTTGGCTTATTAATTCCATGCCTGAGTGAATAGGATAAAAATTAACTTCCCTAGAATTAAATTCCTTAAATGAGAGTAAATTTAGTATCTCTAAAATCATATTAAAATTGCATTTAAAAATTTAATAATACTAAAAATCAGGTTAAAATTAGAGGAATGTGTCACTTTTACAGTAAGAAAAGAGTCCAATATAGGTTCTAATCAGTTCTTTAAACACTGAGATGATATATCTTACACAGCCTAAACCTGAATCTTTCTCTTTCTGTAATCATTTAAAACTAAAAAATAGGAGCTGGTCTTTTGAGCAGTGATATCAGTCTCTGTTCTACATTCACTATGTCATGGCACCTGCTCATAGTCCTCGCTTAGCAACCACAATTAGGCCTAAAACTCCATTGCTAAGCATCATGGTTGCTAAGCAAAAATCCCATAATTACAATGGCCATATGACATCAATTTAATTTGCCCATTAAGCAAGACATCGTGTGACTACAACTTGCAATTTTATTGCCAGCTTCTCTATTGACTCTATTTGTCGGAAGCCAGTTATGAAGTGCACAAAAAGCATTCACGTAATTCCAGGACACTGTGACACTCAGAAACCCCCACCACTTAAGAAACACCTGAAGGTCAATCATGTGACGATGGGGACACTGCACTGGTCATCAGCCAAGGACTAGTTGTAAAATTACTTTTTCATTGCCATTGTAACTGAGAAAGTCACTAGGTAGGGCAATCATTAAGCAAGAACTTAATTTTCAACTCTAATGCAAGATGTCTTTTAGATGCTTGTGTCTTTTCTAACCTTATGAATGCGATGGATGGAAATTAGTTTTTCTGCCTTTTTGTACCCATCTTTTTATCTATATCCATTATCAGTTTAAAAATCCAAGAGTGATCTTCACAATATTGTTGAGAGCCTCTGGATCAAAATGAGTGAAGGAACAAAAAAATAAGGCTGTGGTTGGTGCTTAATATTATGAACCCAATTTAAAAGTTATGCATGATCTTTAAAAAAAAAACAAATTGCAGATATTTAAATAGAAATGATAAAAGGAATTTAATTATCCTGGTATTTGTTGGAAGACAGTTCTTACCTTCCAGATAGTTGTTTCTTTCAGAGAAGAGGAATCACAAAGAACAGAACTATTTTTGACTTGATATTAGCCAGTAAGGAAGATAGAGGCCGTGTCCCTTATTTCTAAACCACAATATTTTTTAATCTGTGTTCCTATGAAAGTTAGTTCTGATACAGTTAAGAGCAGATGTCAAAAATTAGTTACCACAACTGTTAACATTAGGAACAGGTGGAAACCATTCCTCCTGCCCAGAAGAGAGAAAATTCAGACCCATTACATAGGTGGAAGTAAAAGGGCAAGAATACAAAGATTGATTTCACTATAATTTGGGCTTGTATTTGATATCTAGCCATGTCCAGAATTCTGTAGTTAGCCTCATTCCTTTTTACTAAACTTCTTGTCTGAGTTTAGTATTCTTGGATGCCTGCTCTCTTGAGCTTCTATTTCTAATGCTGAGAGAAGCCTGAGATTCCTCAGCCCATGCATGCAATAAGCTTAAGTCATCTTAGTTAGGGTTTTCCCCCTTATGTATCTTAATTCATACTTGGATCCATGGATGCTCATTTTCCTTCTTTACGATGCTCCAAGCATTATATTTTCCAGCATTATTCAGTCTTGCTAGGTTAGGTTCCCAATATCCTGTACAGAAATATGGAAAAGACAGAAAAAAATATTGGAAATTATCGATTATCAAGTGACTATTATAAAAGAACTGGAACCAAGAAGCAGAAAGAAAAAAATCTGAAAATGTTCCCAAAAATATATTGCATACTGTATGCTAGATATTGAGGGCCCAGTACATATTAATAATTAGTGTTCTTTTCCCTGCCCTCTTGTTATTACGAGACAATTATTTTTAGCACCATAAAAATAAAATGAAAACATGCCTCACGTATAATTTAATGAAGTTCATTAGAGCCACACAATATAGTAGATGAACTTATAGATATAGGATTTCCAAATAACAAGATTTTTGACATGACAACCTACCAACATGACCTGAAGCACTGATTTGTGAATCTTGTATTATCCCACTTGCCAGACCCATTGGTAATTTACAATCTGCAGAGGGAGAAAGAGACAGCATGGAGGTGTTTTATTAGCTTTTCCTAAATTCTGGCATTAAACAGAGTACTATTTATTAAACCCAACAGGAGAAAAAGATATGGTTGCTATGCTGTTGTACCTATCTTAGGTATGCCCAGCTAGGAAGAGGCAAAGACAAGCAGATTATGTAGTAATGATTTTAAAATATGACGCGTGCCTTCTCTCAAATCCTGAAAATATTTCCAATGCCTGCTAAATAGGGAATGTGCCACTGATGTAATCTACATGCTATCTATGCAAACAAAAAATCCTGGGATCTCAGAATTGATCCCCACCACTTTTTGTGTGTCACAAACTTGTAGTGAAGATATGTGCCTTGTAGAATTAGTATGGTTAAGCTCCGTTACCTTTATCAATGACAGTAAAGAGAGCCTGCATTCCTCTTTCCTGATATTCACCAACTTCTGTTTCTAAAAGCCATGTGCCAATTTTGGATGGTTTCATTTTGATCGTGGTGAATGAACCTTGAAAGCAGAAAGGAAACATGTTAATTTTTAAAATAGGTTTAAATTCCTAGAATTTGAGTCATGTGGTAATATGCTGAGTAGAATAGCATGTTAAACATAACCAGAAATTAGATGGCAAACAGATTTATACTTAAAGTTAATGGAACAAAAGTTATGGAACAAACCATTGGTTGATAGAAGAAGAAAGTCATTGAATTTGGGAAACATCTGTGTTACAGTAAGAGTTTTACAGCACTTATCCCTTAAATATTTTCAGTCTTTCAACATTGGACTGGAGATCTTGTAAGAATGAGAACTGGAGCTCTATACAGTCCTAAATCCTAATTTATTAGTTTATCTATTTATAAAAGGTTTATTTTACAGCATAAGCAAGCAAACAAGCCTCTCTCCCTCCTATTCACATGAATATATTGTCCCATAGGCAGCCATCAAACCTGGTCAGAGCTCAAGTATTCTGTGAATGTTTTTATGATTATTATTTCCCATATACGAGGGCAATTCAGAAATAAACCTCTGTTTGGTTATCAATGACAGACTCTCGCAGATACGGAACTTTTATTATACACATTAGAAAACTACAACATTACTTTTTGACATAATCACCATTCATATTGAGGCACTTATCATAAGGTCTTACAAGGTTTGAAATTCCTTAGTAGTAGTCGCTTGGTGCCAAATCTGGGCTTTAGGGGCAAGTGATCAAAAACGTCCCAATGGAACTGCTTCAAAAGTTTTTGGGTGCATTTAGCAGTGTGTGGGCGGGCATTATCGTGAACCAACACCACACCGGAAGTCAGCATGCCCCGGTGCTTGTTATGGATGGCTCGTCTGAGTTTTTGTAATGTTTCACAGTAGACTTCTGAACTGATGGTCAAACCACGCTCCATGAACTTCACTAGTAGTATTCCTTTGGCATCTTCACATTTGGTGGGATTTTTTTATGGCAGAGTTCATTTTCAATTGATCTAGTGGACAAGTCAACTGCAACACAACCTTCTCCTTCCACTCCTTATTGCCTACTGCGCATGGCGCCATAGGACGGACGTCGCTATCCCTACCTATTTCTCACACCTCAAACGGATTTTTATTTCCAAATTGCCCTTGTACGTGAGAAGTTTTGTATTGCTAGCCATAATTCTCTCAGATTATCTAGATGGAAAATTGAATGTCTTAGCATATCTCTGAAGCTACTGGAATCAAAATTCATTGTAAATTTACAATGAACAAATTTCATTGCATACAATTTTAATAATGCATACATTGAGTAATGGCCACTATGTACATCATAAAGAAAATGTATCTTACAAAAGGTAAGGTGCTGTTATTTTGCACATTTCACTATTTCAGAAGTTTAAACATTTGTGTTAATGCTATTAACATTCCAATATACTGCAGGCTGTATAATGCTTCTTTAAGAGAATACTTAAATGAAGAGTAACAGTGTTATATAACTGATGCTATTATATTTAAACAATATCCTATTTCCCTTAAGATCAGTTACAACTTGAAATGCATTGTGCATTCCACACTGTTGTTACATTTATTTCCCATATTTATTTTGTTCAACTCAAGAAGTTATACATAATATTCTTACCTCCTGTATGGCTAACATATTTTAATGAATGCTTTATATCTATATTCAGTGCAAGTAGTTAGAAATGTTTCAAGTCATTTCAGCAAGAAACAGGTGTATGTATCTGAATTTATTTACCAGGAAGAAGAGGAAGGACCCCAAGTTGATTATCTTCCCTTCCCTCTTCAGTGAATGTCTGACCATGAAAATGAACAACATGGATGTCTTTGGGTCCACCCATGTTCAGCAAATGCCAGTGGACATTTTCATCTTTGTACATCTTCAAGCCTTGCAACTGGTAGGAGATTCCATTGATTGCTAAAAAATAAAAATATGACCAGATTAAACAAAAAGCATTGCAGTTCAGTTTAATATAGCAGGCATCAGATTAAAAATGTTTAATATGGAAACTCAATAGCATTGTGAGGATTTGGGGGAAAACTTCTCTTTTTTCTCCTAGTTCTCATTAAGATTACAACTGCTTTTAAATATAGTAGTGCAAGGAGAGATGGAAAAAGATATTTATTTTTTAACTGCTTCGTTCACAAATAACCAGCAAATATTGGTCTTAATAAAATATAAAAAAGACCATTCAAAATAAGACAGACTAAAACAAAATAAATAAAGTTAGGCACTGTAATACCAGAAAGATGTATGCCAAATTTATCTTGCATTTTTGCAGTTACATGTAGCCATCTTCTAAGCTTCTAAAGATTATGATATAGCCAAATTTGGATATTCCAGTTGAAGTAGATATATAGTTTAAATATGTATTTTATTAAAGGAAATTATACAAAGCTTCTTCTTGAACAAACAGTTGTGAAAATCTTGATTTTGACTGACTAGAAGACCTAGAAGGTCTCTTCCAACTGTTATTCTGTTATTTGAGAATTGTGACACAGCCATAGAAAGGAAGAGAAATAACTGAGAAACCAATTTAGACTTGAATAGCTCCACAGATGTTTGTGCTACAGATTCTGGATTAAAAGGAGGAAGACCCAGATTCTAGTACATTCACTCACACCACTATGCAAGCTTTGAGCCAGTCATTCTGGCAGCCCAACATACCTCAACAGTTGTTATCAGAGTAAAATAGATCTTATGCTGTGCTTTGATATAACTATCTATAAAATAAAAATGCTATGCTAATATAGTTGTGTTAATAAAAAACTTTTACTGAAAATCTCAGTCACAGAACTCTTAATATTTGGGAGCTTTATCATTATTAGTTGGATTCCACCTTTTGTATAGGAGTTAATGGAGCACGGTGGCTCACATGGCTAGCCCAGCTTCAAGACCCAAATGTTGTCGTGGGGCATAGTTGAGCTCCTGTCTTTCACTTTAGCTCCTGCCGGGAACAGGAAGGGAGCCCCCAAGCAGGCATACCGCAGGCAACGGTGATGTCACCGGCTAATCCTTTCAACCCGTAAGTGCTTCGGTACTTCTGACACAAATGCTATGCTATAGGAGTTCAAGGCACCATTCATAGCAATCCCTTCTGTCCCTACCCTCCATATCTACCCAGTAGGATAGGGTGAGCTAAGAGAGAGGGAGTGTGCCAAAGTCATCTTTAGGAATCAAAGATGTATTTTTTTGTGCTTCTCTTCAAATAGCATCTCTGTAATTTTATTTAAAAAGAGAACAAGGGTAATGATAGAATCTAAGAAATGGAAAAGAATCTGATCTGTATACTTAATGTAGTTTTAAAGTTGTTTTATTTAGGATACAAAGACTAGAAGAGAAAGCAAAATCTAATAGATTTAATATTAACACAAGCAATCAGTTAACAATTGAGTTGATTGTTTTAATAATGGATAAATACAGGTCTGTGCTATTATTAGGATAAGGAAAATAGAAAAAAATATAAATGTAATTCTTATATTCTTAAGAGCCGTGATGGCACAGTGGTTAGAATGCAGTATTGCAGGCGAATTCTGCATTACACTGCCAGGAGTTCGATCCTGATCGGCTCAAGGTTGATTCATCCTTTCATCCTTCTAAGGTCAGTAAAATAAGGACCCAGATTGTTGGGGGCAATATGGTGACCCTATAAACTGCTTAGAGAGTGCTGTAAAGCACTATGAAGCGGTATATAAGTCTAAGTGCTAGTTCTATTGCTATATACATAAAGATAACATGAGTAGACAATCCTATTATGTTGTCATTAGCATGAAAATGATTTATTGCAACTGGAAATCTTATACAAGAGAAATGAAAATATTTCTACCAGGAAATGTGTGGCGAGATTGGATTCCTACAAGTTTCTCTGCACGCGTCCTTTTGTCAGATTTTTCAAAATACCAGCTTCTCTCCTCATCAAAGACCATAAAAAGCAGGACAAATTCCCTTATGTCTATTGGCCTGTTGTACTTGTCAATTGTGCCTTTCTGGCAGATCAAAATAGGTCCAATCAAACCAGAGTGAATATCTTTTTCCTGCAAAGTATATTTTAATATGATTTATTTTTCAAGTTAAAAAAGAAACACAAAATGATATTACTAAAATGAACATTTAGTAATAGCATCTAATTAAAGGTAAAAATAATTAACACAAACCCAATATGAAAAATAATTATTTGACAATACAAACAAGCATATGTATATTTAATCTTAAAGAAAAATAAACATGAATATTCAATCAATATTTCTATAAAAAACAATATATGTACTAAGAGATTATCTGATTGGGAAAATGTTATTAATATAGCTACTAAATGGTGATGAAATTTGATTCCATTTCTCCTTCATTAGAGGTTTCAAAACTATTTGGCCTACAAAAAAATGGTCAAAATCTAGGGAAACATATACAAAACCTCAATACATGGCCCTATAATCAATGCTGAAAAAATAAACAGAAATCGTTCTTTTTCATGAAAGGAATTGCAAATCTAAGATAAAACTAAGAAGCAAAATGCATATGCTAGAAGATAGATAAGCATATATACTTCTTTAAGGTTAAATAAAGGCATTATATGATTGTTAGGTTTTCTTTTTAAAAATATTCTATGACATTTATCTTACCGGATATACACCAGAGTAATAGGCCCATGATTTACATATTTGGTTTTTGTCTGTTGGTCCTGACCGTTTGGTGACATGCCAGACATACGTGTATGTGCCGTTTGGCATGATTGCATCATCCTTTTTGAAAAACTCAGGAGACTGGTCATCATAGCTTCTGCCTTCAGAAGATTTCTCATAAAGAAGGCCATGAGCATGAAGTGAGTATGGTCTAGAGGCCTTATTTCTGAACTGAATCTAGAGAGTTGAACAGTCAAAGATTAATAGGGAGGTTAAAAAAAAACTATGTCCAGAAAGTTTCAAACATTTGCAGTTTTGTAGCCTCGTCCAGAGATTGTAGGGTATTTCAAAGGACCATGGCATACACCGAAGCTGCAAATAAGTTATTTTATCAAATGTGATTATACAGTATACTTACATTTCTTTTTTATTTAATTTTATTTTTATTATTTTTTGCTTATTCTGTATATGCTCAAAATGACCAATCAGGATAAACAAACGTCCAATCAGCAACCAACAACACAAAGCAACCAATTAGTATCAGGCATAAACAATCGATCAAAGACTAACCCTTACCAACTTGCACAGTTGAAAACCATCTCAGCTGAACAGCAATTAGAAATCTGGACACCTGGCTATAAAATCAGGAGCCCAATAAGTTCCTGCTCAATTGTCTATGATCTACATAGCAGACCACCTTGCCTTTGAAGATGCCAATTACATTTGTTGGCGAAATATCAGGAAATCTGTTGTCTACATTATAGTCACTAAACTCTGAAGCGCAACACTATCAAATAGATACCGACTAGGAAAGCCTACATCAATATATACTGCTCACAAAAATAAAGGGAACTCAAACCCCTTCAGTTCCATGGTAAAATGTTCCCTTTATTTTTTTGAGCAGTATATTAAATCCAATTTATTTTTTTCTTTGGATCCTGCCACATAAATCCATGTGTGACCCCAAAACAGTTTATGTATCTCATATATTGCATACACATGTTATTAGTTTCACTGGATCTCTATATACAGTATATACCAGCGGTTCTCTTGGATACCCAGCGCTGGGGTAAACCCCAGCTAGCTGGTAAAGTGCCCCCAGTGGTTCGTTCCGACAGACGGTAAAAAAAGGGAAAAGGCCGCCCACGGAATGGAGGGAACTCGACCCGGTCGACCACCAGCCGGACGAGGCAGAGACGGCGAACGGTCGATGCGGAGCCGGCCGCGTCCCCCGCCTTGGTACGTACACTGGTGCTCCCGGGCAGGGAAAGTCCTTGACTTATGACCGGTTGGGTAGTCCTCGACTTACGATCGGTTTAGTCCTTGACTTACGACCAGTTTAGTCCTCGACTTACGACCAGTTTAGTCCTCAACTTACGACCGGTTGGGGGTCGTGGCATTAAAAAGGTTGAGAACCACTGGTATATACAAAACTATTCTATACAGGTAGTTCTCATTTAAGGACCACTTATTCAGCCAGCATTCAAACTGAAATGGTAATCCTTGTAATAGCAACCATTACAGCATCCCCACAATAACATGATTATAATTCAGGTATTTGGCAATTGGCTCGCAATTACAACATCACAGGGATGTTCATGTAATTGCCATTTGCAACCTTCACTGCCAGCTTCTGACAAGCAAAGTCAGTGAGGAAACTGAAACAAGGTTGCAAGTGGTGACCACATGCTCTTAATGACAGTATAGGATTTGCCCAATGACACAACCATGGACTGCCAGAACTGTCAGAACTGCATTCACTAAGAAGTAGAGTCATATGATATCACATTTTATGACCAAATCTCTTAGCAACAGAAATTCCAGTCTCAATTACTGTTGTTAACCAAGGACTGTACAAGATTGACTCAGAATATTATTCAGACAGTACTGAAAATATCTGATATTATATTGTACTTCTGTATCACCATACACAATAGAAGTGAATTGAATTTCCTGAGTGTTGAACTTCTGTAGGCTCAGGGAATGCAGGATTTGCAAAAGTACAAAAAATATTGAAAGTTTATGACATAACTTGGGAGAAAGGAGAGAGAAAGAGAATACAATATCTTAAATATTTAAACATTCAAACAAACAATATTTAAATATTGTTGTAAATCTCATACGCATAAAATAAATTAGAGTACGTTTAATTTATTATTTTCTATTTTGCTAGATAGATACATCCAGATTGTATAAAAATATGCTGATACACCTTTGCAAGCCTCCTAGAGTTAAAGGCCTGTTCTGACAGTTCTTCCTTTTTACATCTAACACAGTGTTTCTCAACCTTGACAATTTTAAGGCTACACCTGAAGTTGAGGGTCTTAAGGTGTCGGTCGTTACGACCGACACCTTAAGACCCTCAACTTCAGGTGTACGGAATTTTAACAGTTCCAACTCTTTGTGACGAGATTGCACAGACAACGTGAGGTCGTTTACGAAGGGAGGAGGAAGGGGTCCCGAAGGACTTCTGATATATCCTGACTCAAACTGGTGTCCAAGTTTCAAAGTTCAAAGCACTTCAAAGAAAAAGGAGTCTCTGAGGAAAGCTCAGAATTCCTGTAACAGAATAGATCTGTGAAAAAGAGAAAAGAAGCTCAGACCCCCAGCTTCTTACATTTCAAAATTTGTTTCCCGTACGCTAGTTGGCCCAATTTCTGTTGGTGCTCATCCCAGATAATGTGAAAAGCATTGATTTGATTCCAGTACTGTCCATGGTAAATGTGTGTTACATCCTTTGTATAAATAATTTAATTACTTAACATATAGTTGTAAGACACAAAAATTTGGAACCGGCTTTTTAGAATCAAGATCACGTGAAGTATTAATACCACTTTACAATGCCTTGGTAAGGTCACACTTGGAATACTGCATCCAGTTTTGGTCACCACAATGTAAAAAAGATGTTGAGACTCTAGAAAGAGTACAGAGAAGAGCAACAAAGATGATTAGGGGACTGGAGGCTAAAACATATAAGGAACGGTTGCTGGAATTGGGTATGTCTAGTTTAACAAAGAGAAGGACGAGGGGGGACATGATAGCAGTATTCCAATATCTCAGGGGTTGCCACAAAGAAGAGGGAGTCAAGCTATTTTCCAAAGCGCCTGAAGGCAGGACAAGGAACAACGGATGGAAACTAACCAAGGAGAGAAGCAACCTAGAACTAAGGAGAAACTTCCTGACAGTTAGAACAATTAATCAATGGAATAGCCTGCCTCCAGAAGCGGTGAATGCTCCAACACTGGA
This sequence comes from Protobothrops mucrosquamatus, assembly GCF_001527695.2. Classification (NCBI taxonomy): domain Eukaryota; kingdom Metazoa; phylum Chordata; class Lepidosauria; order Squamata; family Viperidae; genus Protobothrops; species Protobothrops mucrosquamatus. The sequence continues at coordinate 181,508 of NW_015386183.1, read as the reverse complement.
AGTTTTTAAGAAGAAACTGGACAGCCATTTGTCCAAAATGGTATAGGGTTTCCTGCCTGAGCAGGGGGTTGGACTAGATGACCTCCAAGGTCCCTTCCAACTTTATCATTATTATTATTATTAATCTGAAATTGATTCCGTTTATTGTAGTTCAAACATTTTTCATGTTTAATGTTGTTAAAAATCCAAAGTACTCTTTTATTAAAATATTGTGAACATAGACTTACTTGAATTACATCATCCATCTCAGCCCTAATGAGAGGACCCAGTAGACCAAGTTGTTCTTCATATTCTCCTCCAGTTCTAGGTGTCTGGAAAGTATCATCAAGATAACTTCGGAAAATAGCTTTTTTGAATGTGGTCCTGGTTACGCGATTTCTCACTGTACTAAGGATATGGAAGATTTGGGGAGGAAAAAAACTGAATTTTTAAAAATTTGCATTAACTATATATTAAGTACTTGTAGCTGTAGAAAGAAAAATGGCAGAATAATAATGAAAAAAAACATATCAAAGCTATTATTTGAATTATGACATTCATTGTATTGTCATAATATGGTTTAGAAAAATCTAAATTTAACACACTATAGTTGGTCAGCTAGAGGTCTAGATTGGATCTGGCATTTTTGTCCACCTACTTCCCTAGGGTGTGGAATGGGCAGATGTTTATTATTATTGTTGTTGTTGGTCGCATAGTCAGCCAGATGTTTAGATTGAATTTTGCATTTTTGTCCATTTCTTATTAATATTATGGTTCATCACACTATCAGTCAGATGTTTAGACTGGATTTGGCATTTTATTAGTATTATTATATTTTGTCTTAATGTATTATCTGAACCCAGCCATTATAATTTATAAATCACAGGTTATGAATTATTATGAGTTGTATGAACCCAGCCAATTGCAAACCATTATTATCAGGTTCATTGTCACCAGTGACATGCTCAGATGGCTTCATTGTTGAACTGACTGTTCATATCTTCTCTTTGCCTGGGTTTGTATGTTTATTTTTATAATATTTATCTTTTAATGTGGATTTTTATTTTGTATATGTTCTTTTTATCCGTTCTTTTATTTGATTGTTATATGCCACTCAGAGTCACTTTGTGTGAGCTATACAAATTTGATAAATAAATCATTATATTATTCAGTAATGGGTAAGGAATTTAGGAGTTACTGTCACATGTACAGAGCTTCTTTAGGTTTAGTAGCAGGATCCGTGGTTTGGGCATGCCTGTGTGTGTTGTTCTCTATTTCTGTTTGAATAGTAACCTCCATGCTTCTGCAGATTCTTCAGTTTCAAATTTAGTTCTTTGACTAACAAAGAGGGCTCCTCTTTGATAAACATAAACAAGAATCCTAGCTAGAGACAATAGCCTGTTCCTCTTATTTGTGAATGTTTAATATCAAAAAAATATTGAATTGATATTTAGTTGTTTTCTTTTTCTTAATGCTAGAAATTAATAAACACCTTTATTAAACTTACACAAAATGATTAATATCTCATTCTTCTATGAACTAAAAACAGATTTACACAATTGACTGACTTTTATTTAGAGAACAGTTGTACCATGCTTACATGAAAACTTTTTCCCACTGTGTTTGATAGGTGCATTATCTTCCTACCTAGTGCTATCTGAAAATATATTAGACTGTTAGGGCCCAAGGTGATTTTGAAGATAATAGAAATTAACGTCCTGCCAATTTACAAGGATCTTGTCAGTATGACATCATGTCAAAAAGTTGTCCAGCCTAATTTAACTCTTAATAGAACTCTTAGTTATTTAACCAGCTGAAATAATTCCAAAGCAAAACAAAAATCTTATCTCTTGAAGTAATCTATTTGTTATTAAACAACTAATTGAAAGGTTCCCCTAATTTTTATCTGAAATTTGCTTCACTATTATTCCCACCTGGTTTTCAGTCCAACCAATCATTACTCTGGCAAAAGAACAGGAGCTGATAAATGAGTAAACCATGACTCTCCTACAATCAGCGCACAGTTTTCCTTCAGACACAAGGAAATGGAACCAAGTTCTGGGTAATGGCATCAAGTATAATGTAATATTCCACACTCATGGAGAAAATCTTATTTTTCTGCTTCCAGAAGCTCCAGATTATGATATTACCTCACTGATAGGCGGTGTCATAATCTCTTATCAGATCTGCACTCCTATTTGGAGGTCCCCTAGCTGACTGATTAATTATCAATTATGTCATTGAATTGGTGGTTGACTCTCATGACCACATAGATTTTCTCCATGAGAAGTACACCAACCACCAATATAACAGTCCATCTACCTTGTAATCATTTTAACTTTTTTTTTCATCTTTCCCAGCATTAGTGTCTTCTCCCAAGAACTAAGTCTTTGTGTAATGTGTTTGAAGTAGGATAATTTGAGTCTGGTCATTTGTTATTTCCATTCCATTCCTGACTTTGCCAAGGACAGCCACTGCCATGCTGCTGCTATACTGCCTTTTTTGTTTTCTCCTTAATGTAGCTTGTATCTGTACTTCGGTCTGAGCACAAAACCACTGGAGAAATTGGATATAATAAAGCTTATGGCTACCTCTTTGCAACTTCTTATTTTTTTTAACAAATCTAATGAAACTTGCATATGAAAATATATCTTTTTCTTAATGTTTTCTTTCCTTTAAACATATTTATCTTTTCCTGCTTTCCAGTTCAGATTATTCTGTTTTCTTTTTGGCTGGGATCATACAATAGTTTATAAATTATAGTGCCTGGATTCATAAAACACTGTTGTGGTTTTTACATATCGGGGTTTGGGGCTTCTTCAGAATTAGCTCTACTGTGTTCCCATGCCATTTGTGTTTGGCTGCTGAGCAGTTAATTTCTAACTCAATTCCAAATTCCAAAAAAACAATACCAAAACACAAATACTAAAACAGGGTATATTTTCATGATACGCTATCCAAAAACTTCAGTTAAAACATATACCCTATGATCATAATACTCATCAATTTTTAAACAAGTAGTTCAGTAAAACTGTTTCGAGTTTATAGAAAATAGAATTTTCAATCTACAACAAACCTTAATTACATTTTGTTTTATAAATTAAAATGAGTTGTGCTGGATTTAGATGACACCAAAAACATAAGATTTTGGAAAGGCTTTGGCGTGAATGATATTGAAAAGAATCTTGGAAATCATTATTCCAGGTTAGAGTCCATAATTCTATATTTGTTATCTTTCTGTGGTAACATCTGAACAGTCCAGTTCTTCATACCTGGCTCAAGTTTTAATAGCATTTCTTTATAACAATTACAGCTTGTTCATGGCTTAGAGATTCTTTAACATTTTAGTATGTCATTGTTAAACCGGCAATATGAAATTGAACAATAATTAAAAATAAATAATTCAGTCAAACCTTTTTCTGAAGGGTGAGTAGTCCCACAACACTTCTTCTGCTGCAATGTAGTACTTCCTTATATTTCCTCGGTTGATAGTACGTAGGTAGCGTCCAGCTATGTCATCAGGATTACGTGCACTATTACTGTCAAGTCTAGAATCTGTGGTATATGGATTATCATAATACATTAACTCATATTCAAATGAACCACTGCTACTCTCATCATTGTCTATATTAGCTATATCATATTCCTGATAGTCACCATCTTCCACTGGAAGACCTATTGTAACAATTGGCTTATCGTGTTTTTGTGTTAATTTGGCCTCATTTAGCAAATTTGTGTGGTTGGGTTTATTGGAAAGTTGAGAGCTGTTGAGATTTCCAGGTAGGACTAGAGGCTTGGAAGTCCTTGGAGTTAAAACATTTGGCTTTTTTTTCTTCCGTTGGACTTTTAAAAAAGGTCGAGATATATTGACAGAGCAGTTCTCATCTTTCTGAGCTTCATATTTATTATTAATTCCTGGTTGGCCCAATTCAACTTGACCGTTATAGTTATATGTTTTCTCTTTTCTTTTGCCAGGGAACATGGCATTTTCTTGATAAAATGAGGCATTTCTGCTGCTGTTGTGGAATTTATTGTCAGCATCATTAGTGATATTGTCACTTTCTTTCTTGTGGACAACATTCCATTCCATGTCTGTGTTTTTAGGGAGGCATTTCTTTCTCTGGTGATATGAACTTTTGTGAATTTTTGTAATCTTTGAAATTGTTGTAGAAACAAAATTATCTAATGTGGCATCTGAAGTCAAATTTTCAGACTGTGGCATTATAGAAGGTACTGAAACAAGATTTGACTTAGATCTATTGTTTTCCACTGTTTCTTTATCAGCTGAAGTTATATTTGTTATAACTTTGGCAAACTCAACATTTGCTGCTACTATTTCTCCTTCTTTATAATCATAATCATATGAAAAGTAATTGGCTTTTGAGTTATCTAAGGTAGAATCATTTTCTGTACTAGAAAGAAATTTTGTGTCCTCACTTGTAATGTTGAAAGCAGAAATATTTCTTTTTTGTTGTACATGAAAGAGTAGAGCATACATCTCTTTAAGAGCATGCAAAGTTGCCTCTGTCAAAACTTGTCTTTCTCTCTTTTTATCCCAAATATCTTTTTCAAATGTATTTTCTTTTTGCTCCTTCATGGAAGAGATTATTTCAAGGGACATTAAATCTTCTATATCTTTGCTCTGGAGTTCTCTATCTGTTTTTAAATATTCAGCAGCAAGCATTTGTTTGTAGCTATCTGAAATCTGAGTAATATTCTCTTCATTTTGGCTTTTCTTAGATAGCAAGATGCCAATCACTGCAGTGATATTTGAAATTAAAATTTCTCCTGCTGAAGATGTATAATTAGCATAGATTGTCTCAGATGCAGTTACACAAGAATTATTTTGAGTTCTCAGTTCTTCATTATCATGCAGAGTATCACAGCTCTTTGTTGACACTAGATGAGATACATCACCAGATACATCACCAGAAGTATAGGCATCTTCTTGTATAGCTAGAGCTGTGAGATTCAATTCTTCTTCTTCAGCAACTGACCCATTAAATGATCGAAGGCCAAGCATGGAAGCTATCATTAGTTGTTCTTCATAATCCTCCTCCTGTTCCTTGCTTGATTCTTCTTGACTATCTTCTCCATCGAAAAATCCATATTCTTTTGCTATGTCATCTGTTTCTGTGTCTGATACTACACTTCTTTGGTCCTTTTCTTTCTTTTCTATTACTGGTACTTCTGAAGAGCCAAAACTGACAACGTTGGCAAGAATATCATCATCATCCTCTTCCTCCTTTTCATCTCCATCATCGTAATTGGCATCCAGAAATCTCAGTCTCATGCCATTGCTCATCTCACGGGAACCCCATGATGACAGAAGCCAGGTACCTACAAATGCAAAATAATTCATAATAGATAGATTTATTGTGTTTCATAGTTTGCTTATACTTAATTACTGATGTTAGTTCTGCAGTCCATTAACAATGTTAGTATATAGACTAAATTAGTATGGTAAATCCAAATTGACTAGGACAGGGGTTCCTAACTGGAGGTGCTCGCACCGCTTGGGGGTGCAAGACAATATTCCAGGGGGTGCAAAAACTTGGGTTTTCAAAATTATAGTGTATATGCATAATTCGTTGCTGTTATTTCAAACTTTTGTAAGGGGTGCGAGAATATATCAGAAGCATTCTAGGGGTGCAGGGTGTAGAAAAGGTTGGGAGCCGCTGCACTAGGAATTGTGAGAGACATCCAGAATAACTGGAGGATACTAGGCTAGGAAGGGCTTTCTAACATACTATGGCAATATAACACATACAAAAAAAAATAGAGCTATAAACACAACAATCACAAACATATGATACCCATTACTCCCTTAAAGACAGGAGTGGGCAAGCTGAGGCTTCAGAACTGCATATAGCCCTGATTTTTCTTTTCCTTTTAAGCTTTACTATTGTTTCATTTTGAGGAAAGATATAAACTCTATAGTTAGACATTATATCAGTATGGAACTACTTATTATTATACAGAATAACCTAGCTGCCCTTCTCCTTTTCTTCAAGCTCAAAGTTGGATGTCTTTACAACTCTGTGCATCTCTTGGCTATAAAGGACTTACTAAGAACAGACTGAGACTAAAATTGAACATGAAGCTGTTGTTGATTCCAGGAGCTAGACTTTGGAACTTTGCTGTCATATGTGATCTGGACAGATTCAGATTCTGAATCTTAAGGTTCATATTCACAACTTGGACATTATTCCTGAATCGTGATAATGTAAAACCAGAGTACACATAGTAAGTTGTATGTTTCAGCTGATAAACCAGGCACGTCATTCATGGAGAATGATCTGGCATCATTGATACATGCACTGATAACCACAAGGTTGGATTATGAAATAAATTCTTTGGAGGGGGTTTGGAAACTCCACTGGCCTGGAATTCAGCAATACAGGAGATAAATGACACAGAGCACCATTTTGAAACACTTGCACTGGCAACTGACCATTTCTCAGGTTTAATTCAAAGTGCTACTATAGTAGCATATACAAGGCTCAGGCCCAAATTACCATATTGTCTACTGCATGCTCAATTGATCATCTTGTGTGCCACAAATATATTTCATATAAATAACTAATTCTACCTTCTCCATAGTAGATCATATACTCTGAGGTCGCCCCCTTGCCTCCTCTCCCCTTGTAAGAGTTTAGGAGAAGGCTTGAAACATATCATAAACTCAAGTCTTTCAGCACTTTGGAAATGTTGTGGTCATGGTTTTTAAAATGTTTTTTCTTCAAATTATTAGACTAAATGTTTTTGTCAATAGATATTTGTAAGCTCCCATAAAATGGAACTGAGAAGAATTTACATGGTATAAATACATAGACAAAGCTAAAAAGAAAAGAAATTCTAGAAAGTAAAATCAGAGGGAATTGAGAGAATATAATAACAAATGAATAGTCTGTCACATAAATTGGATTTTTGCACACTCATAATCAGAAAGACCCCTGGGGAGGATTTAAATATAAATTGACAATGCTTATTTGTTTTAATCCACACTAGTTTTATTTTAATTCTCTTCAGTGTTTTTATGCTATTTAATGGAATTTGTGCTTTTCTATACTATGAATTTTATAATGTTTTTAATAATATTGGAAGCTATTCTGATAGCTCAATTATAGAACTAGCTATACAGTCTGAAAACAAATAATCAAACACAAAGCTATTGTTATATACCTAGATTGTCCATGGTTACAGTAGCTGATTCACCACTCATGGGGAAAAGATTCAAAATATCTTGATGTTTTTCCTTGAATAAGAAGGTGTGACCAGAAAGATGTACTGGAATAATCTCATCCATTGTACCTACACTGATGAGGTGCCATTCAACAATTTCAGACTGACGAAACCCCAAAGGATCTGTTCTATCTGATGCATAGCCATTGAGTGCTAAAATAAAATAAAAAATGCAATTAGGAGTGCAATCTTAAGAACAGCTACTCAAAAAATGAGTTTCAATAGTTAAAGAGAACCTGTTCCAAGATAAATGTCCTTAGAATTAAAGACATAAAATTAGAATTGTAAAAATAGTATGTTTTCCATATTTATTTTTACTTTTATTATTCATTTAATTTTAATGATGTTGAGTTAGCACAGAACAAAATAATGACTTAGGTTACTACTCACTGTACATAACATTGGACTTGTAAAATTTGGGGTCATCTCTCTTAACAGTGGAGGAATTGCTGCAGTATTCCTTGATATTGTCTTCCAAGTACCAGCTCTTGTTTTCATCAAACACTGCAAAGGCGGCATGCTGTTCCACATCAGCTTTTTTCTGCACAGTGATAGGTAGAAAATAGATCTAGTTCAACTGACAGAATGATACGCCACTTGACATGCATTTCCTTGTTTTAAAAAGCAGCAGTATAACAATATAATTTATAACATTCAAATGAAATAAAGCTGGAATGACCAACAAAAGATTGTTTAAAAACAGATAAATAAAATAATTATTTGTATACAGAGATAGTCTGGGTATTATTATCCGTGTCTTTATAATGCCGGATCATATTATATGCAAGGCTTTCTTTGTCCAAGGCAGATTGTTCAGATTGCATTTGAAGTAACAGATTATATGAAATCTGATTTGGGTTTAAGTGAACAGTTGGGAGTGCTGCTGGTGTATTGCTTTCCCTCTTGCCCATAGCATTGCTGCATCAGCTATTGGATTCCATTGCTGAGATGGCAATAGGGTCCTCAAGACTATTGGTACATGTCAACTCCAACATGCCATTTAGTGACACTGAATCCAGGGAAGCTCAGGAATTCATGGCCTCTATGTCAACTATGGACTTGTCTCAAATTATCAATAGCCCAACCGTATTAGCGGCCACATGTTAGATTTGTTTTTCTCTCTCAGAGCAGTTGAGATGTGATCTGGCAATGGAGGACATCAACGTCAGTCCATTGTCATGACAGATTGATCCCTAGTTCCAGGGAGTCATGGCCCAGTCAATCAGCCCACCCATGGGGATTTATAGATCCGGTGGGGTTTCAGAGAAAGCTTGGGGCTTTTTCTGAGTATGGCTGCATGGAATGGGCAGGTGGCTGGAGCCTTGGATCATATCACTCTTATATGGCTTCCTCTGGTGTGCTGATCCTGGAGTGCACCTTGGTTTAACAAGCAGCTATAGGGGAGGAAGCACTAGAAGAGACCCCTGTAGTGCTGTTGGAGGAAAATTCAAAGTGTGACCAATAATGTAAAAGCCTATATAAGCAATTATCTCTTGGTGATAAGGTTCCTTTGATTACAATTAAGTAATGTATTTTATGAAGACCTTGAAACCACACCTTCTCTATAGTAGTGCCTGCCCCCTTGAATGAGGTTCCCCCTAAGAAGCAAATGGCCCCTTATTCTGCTGTTATTTAGAAGGGCCATAAAGTCCTAGCTCTTCACCCAGGCTTTTGGTGAGGGAGAGGGATATCCCATTTACACTTGCCATCTTTTATCTTTTAAATTTAAAAATTTACTACAAAGTCATGGTCTAGAAGCCTGACAATTCATATTGAAAGCCCACATTGAAAAGGAAGACAGAAGCAATCCCAACGCCTGTGATTCCCCAGTAAATGGTAACTGTAGAGCCATGCTGCCTCTGAATCTAAGCTGTGTCAATCATTCTACTCCCTCAACTTGAAGTAGTTGACAATACCTGTACCCCCTTGCTGTCGAGCGCCTTGCGTTTACAAACCAGAAGTGGCCCAATCAGTCCTGAGGCAATATCTCTTGTCATATCCACAGCACTATGATATAAGTTAGTAATGCACTGAGAATCCTTTGCTGTGGGTTCATCTATATCAAGCACAGTCCATTTATATGTGTAGACTTCTCCTGGTTGAACAGCTTTGCCCTGAGTTATATTCTCTAAAATATAAAGGCAAAAAAGATAATGTAAAAGATGGGTTAGGAACCTGCAAATCTCTAGTTGGAGGCTTAGTACTCATTCCATTCCAACACTATGCCAGTAAAAGCAGTTCAAAATTAGAACCAGCTACAAAATATACTTCATTGGATGTATTCATGTGGAGTGTAGGCAGCTATCTGCCAGTTAGTTGAACAACGATTCCTGCTTTGAGCAGGTATTGGGCTACTCACCAGAATGAGCCTACATCTCTTTCTGATTCTTGGTATATAACTTATAATTAATTGAAAAGCTCTTAAAATAGATTTCCATTTTCTTTTTATTATTTAAAATGGAGACAACAAAAACACCAGACTTATGCTGAACCTAATGGGAAGACACACAAGTAATCAGAAGACAGCAGAGAAGGAAGGTAGAAATAATTCCTAACCAACCTTTGGAATCTGAAGGATAAATAGCTCCTTCTGCATCTTTTGAAACGGAAACTCCATGCACATAAATACTGTAAGGTCGAGTGGCCAAATTTTTGAATACAATCTGTTTAAAACAGAAATCCAGCATATGTTTAGCATCACAATACTGCTAGTTTTTATACAAGAATTTAGCTAGCATCACCATCATTTTTATATACATTCCCATTTTTAAATAAAACAATAAATAAAATCTAGTAAAAGCATACAGCATAACAATAGAACACACTGACAGAGTTTCAAAAATTATTTGGCAAAACACTTTGGCTCTCTTGTGAATGGAATATCTACCTGGTATCTATTAAACAAAGTGATTTTCTTTCAGACTTTCACACAAGCTTTAAAAAAAGTTAATAGGACTCTTAAAGCTCCTAAAAAGTTGTGCTGCTTTAATGAATAATAGACAGGTACTGCACTTACACAAGTTCTTCTAAATTGTTTCGGACATGAGTACAGACCTATTAAATACCACAAAAAATCTCTATGAATAATTAAAAGTATATAACCCAACATGATGATGATGATGATGATGATGATGATGATGATAATAATAATAATAATAATAATAATAATAATAATAATAATAATAATAATAATAATAATAAAGTTGGAAGGGACCTTGGAGGTCATCTAGTCCAACCCCCTGCTCAGTCAAGTTGCGCCATGTTAAACATGAATGAAACTTATGGTTTCAAAGAAAATCCCTGATGATGTCACAGTTCTTCTTCCAAGCTATTTATTTTATATCCAGAGAGAGGAGCTCCTATATTTGTGGTTGGTATCAAATAGCAAAGCCAGTGGGTGGAGTGTAACCAAGAAAAATGACTATTAGGATAATACTTTGTTCTACTTATGGGTTTTTAAAATAAAAAGCATACAGATACAGATACAGATACAGATATGTGTCATATACATATACACACCCATACATATACATATACATATGTACATACAACCACTTCCATTTCAAAAGAATGCTAGTAGAAAACTCTGATCTTAGGGTTTCTGTATGCTTACTTGCAGGAAAATAAAGTAAAATTGCCACAAAATGAAGTGTAAAGCACTTCCTGTTTTCACTATAAATACAAAGATGCTTGTAATGGTCAATTACATTGCAAAAATATATGTCAATATATAATTCAAATTCAGTTAAAGCATCAACAATTGTAGATTTTATTTATGACATTTTCTTCCACAATCAGTGTTTTGTCTGAATAATTATGATTGGATAGACAATATTATATGTGAATACAGAATATGCTTCTCCTGAAGAGCTTCAGTTTAGGGAAAAGTGATACAGAATTAAAATGATACTGGAAATTCTCTAAACAAGAGAATTGACTTTATTTTTTATATAAAAAGAACAATTGCAGTGTATTTACCAGTGCCTAAAACAGGTATGTGTACAAGCCAAAGCTCCCCAATGCCTGCTAAAGGTTTTATGCTGTTCTTACAGCCCTTCCTTAAGTTGGCAGGAATTTGTAATTCATGATAAAAAGAAAATATATTTTTTTAAACAATGGAATTATTCATATTCATTTTATTCAATTAACTTAAATTTTGAGTCCAGTTATCTGCCCGTTTCTTAGAGTGAAGTCCATAACATCTTGGGCCTTGGCTCAAAATACGGTGCACATCCTTGACTTATGAAGAGTCACTTACTATATAATAATAATATCTTTGTAAATAATATCTTTGTAATGCAACTATTATAAATCATAGGTGTAACTGATAACCTAAATGACCTGCCCAACTTTTAATTTTTGGCCCCTTTCCTCTCCCCTTAGCCATTAATATCTCATTAGTCCTGAAGCTTTGTAGATTTTATAAGATTATGTTGAAATATGTCATTGTTTTCTTTTAATGTAAACAGTTGTTATTTATTTTATACGGTTATAGCACTATTCAACCATCCTTGTGACATTATAAGTATCCAGGCTTTACTTTCTCACAGACGATACCAAATATCACTAGTGTAAAATATGTGCAAAATGTCTACTGAAGATTTATTATTTATTTGTTTGTTTATTTATTTATTTATTATTTCTTGCCTTTGCTATTTTTGCAAATAACTCAAGGCGGCAAACATATCTAACACACCTTCCTCCTCCTATTTCCCCCATAACAACAACCCTGTGAGGTAAGTTGGGCTGAGAGAGAGTGACTGACCCAAGGTCACCCAGCTGGCTTTTATGGCTATGGCAGGTCTAGAACTCAGTCTCCCACTTTCTAGCCTGGTGCATTCACCATTAGGCCAAACTGGCTCTCAGAGTGACCAGAGTGCTCTTATAGCTGGTCCTCACTTAATGATGGTCATTAAGACTGGCAATTCTGTTGCTAAGCAACAAAGTTGTAAAGAACAATGTCACACGACCATGATGACTTACAAAGTAATTCCGGTTGCCGTTGATTAGGAATCCCACACAGTCATTAAATGTGATATTGTGAACTGTGGCGATATTGCACTACAAGGATGGCCATAAGTCCCACTCATTCAGCAGTATCATAACTTCAAACAATTTCTAATAAGTGGTCACTAAGCGAGGATCACCTGTACTTCGTTTTAGGTGAAGATACTGAAACTCATTCACTTGAATTTACTATTACCAAGAATAAGACATGAATAACATATGCAAGATAAATACATATGTGGCTACTGATGAACGCAGATAAACTAAAGGCTTTTACAGAGAAAGTATTCTGCCAATGTAAACTCCACAAGAGACACATGGTTTAAATTACAGAAATTAAATCTAACTTTCATAGAAATCAATATGAACATTTATTCATTACCAAGTCTCTGTACTTTTCATTGGCAGTTGAATGTGACTAGCTTAGTCTTGATATCAGTTAAGATTATATATGTATTTTGGATAAGCAAAATATATTTAAAGCTAATCCTATTACTTGGTGCAAATGAAATAAAATGGGATTGTAATCTATTTACCTTCTACTTGCTCATCAGTACTTACACTTATTGTGTCTCTGACTTCAGCTCTGATAACAGGGCCCAGAATTCCACGTTCTTTGGGCCAAGTGGTATAAGTCGGTTTACTGAAGCTGCTGTCTTTATATTGCCTGAAAACAGCCTTTTTGTATTTCTTGCCAATAAAATTTGAAAAATTATCCAGATACTGAGCTTTATATCTCCTTTAGAATTGAAAAAAAGAAAAAGAATAGACCTTAGTAAGATTTCTTATATAGAAACATCAAAAACAAAAAACAAAAAAAATCCCACCAGAAACGTGCATGAGTGGGTAAGTCAGTTTTTACAAATCTACAGTACATGATAAATAACTAGCATGTGTACAATGTAGTAAAAAACCAAAGAAAAGTTGTATACATGGATGTCCAAATAAATGTAGAATCAGATGATGGACCTTAGACCCTCTAAATGCTGTTGGATGATAGCACTTTCATTCCTGACTGTGGTCAGACACTTCTCTTATTTATAGTGACAGACAGCTGCAAGCAATATAAATCCTTCCACTCCCCACCATCCAGTCAGAGCTGAAGAAGCTTCTTGGATGAGAAGCAAAACATCTTCAAAGAAAAACAAGAAAGTCCATTTGCCTCCTGAAAAAGCACTGAGAATCTCCATAGACATTTGACACACTGGATAGTTAATCCAGGACAGGGCAATTAGTTTCAGAACAAAAATGAAAAAGTGCTACAAAATAGAATGCTTTAATCTTCCTCAAATATCTTTTTTCTTTTCAGAATTGTTCCCTTCCCATTGCACAAAGTTTTAAAAACTGTATTTAAAAACTGAAATCGTAGCAAGAGATTCTTTCTGTTACAATACAATATCTTGAAAATCTCAAGGATCTTTTGGAAGATTTTTGTGACAAAGAAATTTTAATTCCTAATCTTAAGAAGTGAATGAGATGATGACTTATTGGAAAGAGAATGGAACTATGACAGTACTGTGAATGAACTTGTACTATGAATTTTTCATTCTTTCATTCTGCCACTTTGTTTTCCCTGCATAATTGTATGAAAATAAAGAGATTAACTAAAAATGTAATATGAAATGACTTCTACATACAATAGAACAATAAACATTTGTTTATTTTATGGAATTAAGAAGCAAGAGAGAGGTTCATGCTTTACAATTTAACACGATGAGAATGTGTTTCACTTAACTGAAATGGCCTATAAGTCCTTGGTTTGTGATAAATCCTATGAATTTTTATGGCATCATTTCATCCTCTTGACCACATTCAGTCAAGTTACCTGTCAACACTGCTAGGAATTTCTGGAGCATAATCCCAGGTGATTTCTTCTGCAGCAATGAAATAGTCCCAGTTTTTAATCATCCTCTGTTCCTTATAGGATAACCTTCTTGTTAAAGTATCTGGATTTCCACAGTCTTTGATATTTAGATAACCATGCATTCCAGCTAAATTAATAAGTAAATGGGACAAGGATAATAAAACATATTAATGGTTATGGTATATGCATATCTACTTGCTCTTCATGTTGCTTTCAGACTGTTCAGATGAAAAATAAATATTGCCCACTTTATATTAAAAATGTTTGCTTCCATGAAGCAACAATAATGTCTTTCTCTTAAACCCACAAAAAGAAATGTATGATTCTTACACATTTAAACAAGTTAGTATATGTGGAATTACAGAATTATGTTCCAAACTACTTTTGACAGTTTAATTTTGTGTTAGAGACCCTTTCAGTGACCTGATGTATGCTCACAAAAAAAAGTATCCTTTAGCAAAAAGCAACTGCATATAAATCAGGCCTTGTGATATAATAGGTATAGGTATAATTTATTCTTGAGATATGGGGGAGAAAAGTAGAAGATAAAGCAGACATTCTTAATCTGTTCATTCTAATGTGCTGTACTCCAGCTCCCTTCACCTCAACTCATCTACAACTAGAGGTCATAAGTTAATAGTGAATATGTCAAGCATGTCTTCTCTGGTGCCGCATCTCCCTATGGAACATGTCCCCCGCAAGATTCGAATGACTAGGAATGCCTGAAGGACAGAATCTGGGCTAGTATGCTTCCTATGGTGTTTTATTGATATTTTATTTTGTGCTGTCATGTTCTACTAGCCACCCTAAGTCTTTTGAACAGTGGGTAGCCTTAAACCTGAAGAAAGAAAGAAAGAAAGAAAGAAAGAAAGAAAGAAAGAAAGAAAGAAAGAAAGAAAGAAAGAAAGAAAGACATCATTCAGTTTCTTAACATGTTCTTTTGTACAACCAAAATGATCATAATAAATAGGCATTTCTAGATCATATATATATATACAATCAGTATACCTAATAACCTATCTGAAGTCTTAAAAGAGAGCAGGTAGTCTAACAATTTAGAGTTGGAAACTGGTTTCAGAAAACTGGATGGAGCCAGGAAAAAGAGATAGGTAAACCTAAGATGAAAAAAATAATCAGATATAATGAATGTGATTAGTCTTCCTATATTTATTCATTTTTCTCCTTCTAGCATAATCCTAGAGCAAAAATAAACCAATATAGTCCACAACGATAGCTTTGAAATGCTGGAGTTACAGATTCTAGACATGTAGGACTGATGTATGGCAGCTGTCATATAGAACATGTTATTGTTCCTGTTGTTCTGGAATCATTTTGCAAATTGCACCTCACATTCCTGGTACTGTCTCTGGGAAATGATAATTTTGTATGAGTTATATACAAGAAAATGAACTTTTAATTGTAACCGTACGGCTTGCCTGCTAATAAAGATAACCTTGCCTTGTTGATGCTTTGCAACCAGAGAAGATATTAGCCATTTTCCTGTCCTGCTTACTGACATGTTGGCTGTTACTGAGGCACCTCCAACAAGGTTGATGGTTGACACTTTGTAATGGTTTTGTTCCAAGGTTTGTCCATTGAAGTGGACAGAGAAGATCTCAGGACTGGAACTCATTCCTATCAAATGCCAGCTAATATAATCATAAGCACAAGCCTGAACATCTGGAAGAAAAGAACAGCTGTTGTAATTTTCATAGAAATGATTGTAATTTCATTCTAATCAATAATATGGAAGAAGACATACCAGGCAAGGTTCCATTAGCATACCCATTAATTGTGTATTGGAGGGAGGACTTTTTGTACCAGTTCTTACTTTCATCAAACACAGCAAACATCAGCACATATTCTCTGTTGAATAGTTTCTGTGTACCATCTGCATTCAGGCTTCCTAAAAAGAAAAGAATAGGACATTGGCAAGATGGAATAAATTATCAAATACTACAATAACTTCTTGAATAGCAAATCTATTTTAAATTGAAGACCTCCATGGTCCCTTCCAGCTCTATTCTATTCTAAAACCTTTCACTATGCCACCTAAGGGAATTGAGGATCAACACAGATTAAGGATAAGTGGAAGATTACAGAGATTACCTATGACAAGATTACCTATTATAGAAGTGGGCAACCTTGGCTGGCAGACCATGGAGCCCCTCACCTCTTATTTCTGGTCCCAGAACCTCCAAGACTATACTATCAAAATTCAGCAAACTGTCTTGTGCTTTAAACAAATAACAAATCATCACACCTGAAAGGTGAACATTGAATTTACTATTTCTATTAACTTGGTTAATTATTTCATTTCAAAAATTCATATTATCAGCTGATCATTTCCTCATTGTAAAATCACAAAAGTAAAACCACAACTGAACTAGGGGGCAAACTGTATTGTCTGTTGCAGATGTCAAGTCTCAAATACGGAAAAGCTAGCCTTAATAGCATGAATATGAATTGTTTATCTGCTTCATGGCCACCAAGATAGAAAAATGTAAAGGCAGGAACCAGTGTCTGCCTGATAAAGTAAAACCCTTTAAGGCAGGGGTGTCAAACTGCCGGCCCGCGGGCCGGATGCGTCATCCCAAAACCGCGCCCACCCCATTGCCGGCAATGGAGAAAAAGCTCCGATACGTCACGCGATGTCACATGACGTCGCGAGTCTGACATGCCTGCTTTAAGGTGTCGAACCTTTGTGACTATTGCATGTGTGAATCTCACTTCTGGTCCAAGGAACACAATATCTTAGATCAGTGGCCCCCAACATTTTGGGCACCAGGAACCAGTGTCATGGAGAGAGATTTTACACAGACCAAAGGGGGCATAGTTTCTTGTGCTGCCTGCATCCTGCAGATGGGGTTTTGCTTGTTTGCATGGCCCGGTCTCTGGCATGCCATGGCCGGGTCCATGGCCTAGGGGTTGGGGACCCCATTTTAGATGGGCCCCGGAGACTTCAGTCAAGCACAGATTTTGAAGTAGTAACATAGGTTTACTAATAGAGAAGAAGTCTATACAATTTAATATAAAATACATATTTTGGGGGCTGAAAAAGACAATCTGTATACTGTATTGTCAGAACCAATATCTCCTTTGCAGCAGCACAGAAATAGTTTCTATCCACCTTTGATAGCAGATACACAGTCTGGTAGCATCTTCAAGATTAAATAGCTTTATTAGGGTGTAAATTCTTATTATCTGTGTGAAGTGAGCTGCACATTTAATTCTGAAGGTGGTACTAAGCTCCATGTCAGCATTGTTTCCATGCATTTATATGGTTCTTCCTGCCTAATTACAGAGACCTTCTTGGATACAACATAAGCTTTTGAAAGCTAAGTAGCAGAATTTCCAATTATGTAATAGCCTTTATAATTCTGCTTTGAACTTTGTCAAAAAAAACCCCTCTGAAGCATAAACATTAAACAAATAGAAATACAAAAATGAACAGAAAGATATCATATTACAGATTAATTCCAGCAATGATTAACACTTGAACAGGCTGCAGCTTCTTTAACACATTTTATTACCTTCTTTACATATCAGCAAAGCACCAATGAGACCAGAATTAAAGTCTCGCACCATGTTTACATGTGAGTAGTAGGCATAAGTGAGACAGGGAGGATCAGCTTCTTTTGGCCCAATTTCTGCAGTGATATTCCATACATATTTGAACGACTGGCCTGGAGGCACAGCATCATCCAGTCTTTCCATATCTGATGTCCCATCAGAATATGAAGACCCTTCAATGACAAAGGAAAGAGGTTATCATGATTCATTATCAACAATGCCATTGCAAAATAAATATATGTGCATATGCATGTGAGTGGGCATGCACACACGCTTGCTAATTATATTACAGATCTGGTTGCAAATTGGGACCTTTATTGTATAATGGTATTGCAAATATGGATTAAGATCTCCTTTTATCACATATTTCAGTCAGGAGGTTTTCCATTTGACTCCACTTCTACTCTTCAACCCCAGTATATTTATATTAATTATATTTATAATTAATATAAATATTAAATATTTAAAAATATTTAACATTAATATTTAATAGTCGAGCCTTAGGATTATCCTCACTCCTGCAAACCCAAAAGAGACATAAAATATTCTGGGCTGATTTAGTGACCCTCCTTCAGCTGATCAATGAGACTGTGCAAAAATATAATTCCTTGGTGTCCTGAATCACTTTATATAAAAATGAAATAAATTGTTGGCATCCCCTTCCATGTTTACAGTGCATGTTGAACATTTTTGTTTGATTTTGTGTCTGTGATGGGGGAACAAACCTAAAGTTTTATAAATGAGGCAAAACTGACTGAAAATGGAAGTGACCTTGTAGACTGGGCAAAGAGATGCTGCCTAGGGAATGGTCAGATAAGAGACAGCGTAGCCCACAGCTGCAGTTACAGTATCACTTGAAAAAATTACGAACATTTTTGACACAACCGTTGCAGCATGGTCACATAATCAAAATTTGGATGCTTGGCAACTGGTTCATATTCATGATGGTTACATGTCCCAGGATCACGTGATCACTTTTTGCAACCTTCTGACAAACAAAGTCACTGGGGAAGCCAAATTCACTTAACAACCATATCACTAACTTAACAACTGCAGAGATTCACTTAACAACTGTGGCAAGAAAGATCGTAAAATGGGGCAAAATTCACTTAACAACCGTCTCACTTAGCAACAGAAAATGGGGTTGTAAGTCAAGGACTAGGCCTGAATCCAGACTTCAAACCATCTATAAAGTAATCAAATTCTATGCCTCTTTCTCTTGTTCTTATTTAATAATGGCTACAGAGGCCATTATTTAGGTCTCTGCTTCAGTCTTTGCCAGCTGTTGCCCACAGGCACATTCCTACCCATGTTTAGAATTTAGCTCCATTATTTTAAATCTACCAAAGATAAAAATAATCAGGATATTCAGATAATATTATGGCAGTGTTTACCTTCTGACCATTTGTTGTACACAGCACTCTGCGGGTGAATGTTCACAAGCTGAGTAGCAAAATTCTTGAAATAAATGATGAGGATGTCTCCCACTTCGCCACGTAGTGTTGGCCCTAGGAGCCCTGCTCAAAGCACATTAATAAATGATTTTAAAGAGAATAATTAAATATAAAAATGGTATTTGAAAAAAATATTGGTTTTCTTTTTCTTCTGGATGAACGTAAACTGCAGCACAAGTACAGAAGGTGAAGGCAGAGAAGCCTCCCTATAAAATGAATTAGCTTATCTTTTAATAGTTAAAAATACCTTAATATTTTCTTCTGAGCAGGGATTTGTTTATTTTATTCTCTATCCATCCTTATCCTTATCTCCCTCCAAGCAGCTCATTATGACATTTAAATTCCAAAATAATCCACTTGACAAATTATATTCAGGCAAAGAGATAGTGGCTTATCATTTCACCTGAAAGATGCACATTGGCCTATATGCATGAATGGGGAAATTGAGCAGCCATATCACAGAGAACGTGGCTGGATGAGTAGGCACAAGACTTTAACTTGCTATATTTGTCCTCTGCTTTAGCTACACAGATAGTCTTCGACTTACAACAGTTTGTTTAGTGACCATTCAAAGTTACAACGGCACTGAAAAAAGTGATTTGTGACCATTTTTCACACTTACAACCATTGCAGCATCCCCATGGTCATGTGATCAAAATTTGGATGCTTGGCAACTGATTCATGTTTATGACGGTTGCAGTGTCCCAGGGTCAGGTGCACAGCTTTTGCGACCATCTGACAAGCAAAGTCAATGGGAAAGCTAGGTTCACTTAACAACCGTGTTGCTAACTTAACAACTGCAATAATTCACTTAACAAGTGTGGCTAGAAAGATCATTAAGTTGGGCAAAACTCACATAACAAATGTCTCACTTAACAACATAAATTTTGGACTCAATTGTGATTGTAAGTCGAGAATTATCTGTATTAAAGAATGTGTGACCAATTTCATAAATAAATTAAACATACTTGCTCAGACAATACAGATATCAAAACTGAAGGCACAAGAGATTTGTCCAGAAGACATTAGTTACTAGATCATAGTAAGCTTTTGAAATCCCAGCTAAATCAATGTTGCAGCCACTACATTACTCACAAGCAGGGTAGGGTTCCCATCCAACATTATAGAATTATGGACATAGAATGATACTTCAAACTCTGTCAGTCCTTCTATTTCAGCTTTGTCAGCTGTATTGCTGAGAGGTATGATGGTTCATATCAGGAGTGTAAAGAAACTGAAGGCTTTACTTTACTGGCTCAAGAATAGCTTTGACTACTAATTGTATGAAAGTGAAAAATCAATATGTAACAAACAATTGCAAATGTCAACTTTGTTGTACAAAGGATGAAACAATTGACCAGTGGCTGCAGCAAAATTTCACAAACTGAATATCAGCATTGCCAGAATTATCCATTGGAAATGTTGCCAGAGGCTTGGATCTAAATGTAGTAAAAAGTACTGGGACAATCAAGTTGAGAAGGGTTTGGAAAAGGGGTAGGTTAAGATCTTTTGGGACTTTGAAATCCAAACAGATAGGCATCTTGTACATAGTGTGCCTAATATAGCAGTTATTGAAAAGAAGAAAATCTTTTAATGTTGCTATTCCAGGTAATGCTAGAATTGAGAGAAAATAGCTGGAAAAAATTACAAAATATCAAGACTTGCAGATCGAAATTGAATTCTTATCGAAAAAGAAATCCATTATTATGTCAGTTGTGATTGGAGCCCTTGGATCAATACCTAAAGGCTTCCTTGACATCTGATAAATTTGAATTTATCAGATTTGAACATTCTAATTTTACAAACATAAAAAACCCTGCTTGGAACTGCCCATATTCTTAGATGCTACCTTAATAATTGATAAGTCCTTGGTTGGGATGTCGATTATTAAGTTTCCATTATTCTCTGACTGTGACTCTAACTGTAGATTACCCATATTATAAAATACAATAAGTGAATGCCTTTATTATTTGTCTTTAGAACGTGAGTTCATGAAAAGTCATATCTGAAATGTAATGAAGTATATTTGTGAGGAAGAGGTGGAACGGTCACTTTTTAACTTTCTTTCTTGTGTTCTTATCTATTGGTTGTCTTTTGCATTTATCTCAAGTGCTGGTGGCTATTATTTCCTGCTGACTGACAGGTGGAATGAGAAAAATAAGACTTGTTTGGGGATGGTGGTCTTCAAGAATCTATATATTGAGATTTCCTGCATATATTGAGATGTTACCCTATTATAAATCAAGACCTCTGGGCATTGGATAATTAAATAAACTTGGGATGGCTTACAATTGCAGTTCATTTGCGTTTGTAATCATAGGAACATTATACATTGAATATAGTCTGAAAATATTGCCTTTACCTGAGAGCTCATCTCTTGGCTTTTCTTGTTTGAAATCTACTTCATATTCTCTATAGACAATTTTTTGAAATGCAAGATCTGACTCTGATAATCTGAAACCATACAAAATAATTTAGTAAAATAATATATTCCAACTCTGGCTGAAAATTCACTATGCAAGTTAAGCACATTCCCATACATTAACAATGTCTTTATAATGCCCTTGATCCAATGAAATGAAGGAACAAGAAATAATGAAGTTTTTCACTGACAAGAGGAAATATCTGGGGAGAAAGGAAATCCTGTATGTATCAGGCCATGTAAATATCTGGATCTTCAACAATACCTTGAAATTAATCTACAGTAAGCCATCCACTTACACATTACTTCTAAACACTAGTCTGCATTGTGGCAACACTTTATACTTTAATGAAACTAGCTGATGGAATGTCCTATTAATAACTATATATAGAAGTCAACCCACTGATTGATGCAAACTCATTAATTACAGGTGTTTGAGACCAGAAATATTGTAGAGACTCTATCACACCTGGAAACTGTATCAAGGTATACAAGAATTTTTGGATCAGTCCATAAGACATATAGCTATAAAAGAGAAGAGAAAGGGCTAGATAGGACAGAACAACTGCTGAGCAAAAATGGAATGGAGCTGTTTGTGAAGATAGTAGGAATGAGAAAAAGGTACTCATAACTTTAACATAAGGCCTGGACTATTGAAATTTAACATGCAGCATAACATTAACAAAGCTGAGAGGATAGAAGGCCAGTGAGAAAACTATAGTAGACTAAATAAGTGGTGGGAGTATCGGATAAGTAGTTATTGCAAAGCATGCAGAGATTAAAGGGCAAAGAGTAGAGAGGCTGTTAAGCAAATGAAAACATTTGGCAATGGTTATAAAAAGAAGGATAAAGCAAACCAAAATGTATCTCCTAAATCAAATGGTAAAGCTTTTCCTGAACTGTGCTTATCATTGTTAATTTAAAATGTTTCCCTTCTATAGCTGTTGAATTACATATACAAAGTGGTACACAAGGATAATAAAAAACATACATTGGAAATCATAGAACCAAACTGTCACTATAAAAACAAGGACCAGCCAAGCCTAGCTACATTTTAACAACTCCAGATGAAGGTAAGCATTAGGACCGTGAGCTTGAATGCTCTGTTTAATATAATATACCCATTGTATTGAACAGGAAAATATGAATTATAAAGGAAAATGCTAAGTAATGCCTCTTAGTTAAAGCACTGTGAAAGTCATCGCATATCTCATCTTGAAATTAATCCAAAGCCGTCTATTCCATTACCTCTTCTTTATTTACTGGCTGTATTCACAACATACTTTATTTCCTTAACCATGGATTACTAAATAAGCACTATAGTAGAATAAACTTGGCTTTCCAACCACACAGGTTGCATTCCCTATGCCCCACACTACACTGCTCATTAAACAAATCTTAATATGTTCCCCATTACTTCCCTTAGTCTGCCCCCAGTTTGTTGTTACCTGGATAACTCCTCAGGTTGAAGGTTGTAATCCCAGTCTTCCAGCTGAGCAGCTATACGGTACTCTCTAAGCTGAGCTGCATTCACTTGATAATACTTCAGCCCCATCCAGCCCAGGAACATCAGTAGAAGACATTTGGGGACAGGGCTCGCACTGTATCTTCTCATCGATGCTAATGCGCTGAAAGACACACAAAAGTCAGCTCTGCCTGCAGCAACTTGCCACTTCCCCACAGAAATCTATTGTGTGGCTGGTGTTGCAAGGGACAGTGGCTTCAGTGACGTTGTTTTTTTCCTCCTCCCACAACTGAGATAAGCAACTTCTGAATTTGTTTGGTTTCTTGACTCCTCTGCTGAGACAGGCTGAACAATGTTAGGGCAAAGCAGGTGACCTGTTTGTACTGTTCACATGTAGATAGAAAGGGATTAGGAGTAGGGGCAAAGGCAAAGGCTAAAGCTTGTGAGGATGAATATCTGAGAACCTAAAAGGCCAGAACAGCATACTATTCAAAAACATGAGGACTCAATAAAGGAAAGATCTGGCTGTTTCTGCTAATTTGGAGATGGGAGGTGATGACACCAGAAGCCTAAAATATATTTTATTGCAGCAATTATATTTTTATCTTACCCTCCTCCTCCTCCTTCTCTCCTTAATAATATCCTGCCTTTATTTTGTAAAGGTAGCATACCTGACGCTTTATCTCCTATTTGCAAAATGTCCTGAGCAACTGCTAAAAATACTATAGTTTTGTGAAATTGATTTAAGGAAGAACTTAGAGCCATCTTTCAATTAACCTGCTAAATTCAGAGACAACATATCTTCATATAATTTGTTGGTTTTGACCTTTAAAACATACATGCCATGGAGGCAGGTTACCTATAGAACCATTTTCTCTCCCATTACATCAACCTGTCCCACCTGATCAGGCAGAGAACGTATGTTGCCGACTCTTATCAGTTAAAGAATTTCAACTGGCGGAATCCTCAAAAAGAGTCTTCTCTGCTAACACCCCTGCCCTTTAGAATATCCTACTCCCCCCACCCCCCACCCCCTACCCCAGAAGTGAGATGGGCTTCCACTCTCCTGGCCTTTCAGACGAATTTGAAGACCTGGTTCTGCTAATGCACAGGACTTGCAGAGGAGCAAGCAACCTTGGGATTAGGTACTTTGAAGGCCCTCACCCCACTTTTTAAACTTAATCCTAATTTTAATTATTCCTACCATGTTATAACTGCCTCCTTTTACCGAAATAGTTTTTATATGGTTTTTATGTTTATACTGTACACTGCCCAGAGTTGCTCTGTGAGATGAGTAGTCTCTAAATTTGATAAATAAATAATCTGTGACTTATTTATTAACTGTAAGATATTTCAATGTTATAACCATTCATTTATTACCAGAGTTGAAAATTATGGCTTCTCTAACTTTGGTTACATATGGTATGTGTTTCTGGATATATGAATATATATTCTATCAATGTAATCATCAAATTTACTTGATTGAATAGTGAACCTCCTCATAGAAAAGGACAATTATGTGATGCTTTCTAAGGTGTTCAGAAACCAGTTCAAGCCATGTCCTTGGGCACGACATGTTCTATGCAAAGAAAATTTGAACTTTTATTTTCTCTCCCCCACCCCCATTTTAACAAACAGAAAAGTTAATGTTTACCAGTAGCAAATAATCCAGATCTTTGGGAAGTATACAAATAGAGAAAGCCAACACAATAACCTGGCTCAAATAATGTGTACAAAACCAGTAACTTCTGTAATTTCCGTACACGAATATTATCAAAAGACTAGACCTCCTAGAAATTGGAGGTAATTGTAATTGGCAAGGGTTTTGGTAGTTTTTGAAAATAGAAGACATATTAATTTGTACTGTTACAATAACATATTTACTGAACAAAGAAAAAATAATGGAAATCACGAAGGTTGTTTTCATCTGGGGCACAATCTCATTTCCACGTTTTCCATTATCTTTCACACCACTGGAATTCAAGAACTAAATCCCAACATATGAGAAAAGGCTAGCTGTCCTTCATTTAATACTTTTTAGATGTCTTAGCCGACAACTTCCCTCATTCCTTTGCCAGTATAGCACTGCTGTCTAAGAGGATGAGAATTGTAGTTCAACATTTCTTGATTACCATTGGAACACGTTATTATCCAGAATATTTAGATGTGCAACTGGTTTGGGCCATTGTATTATTCTGCTCACAATACTAATATCTATATCATTTTTATTTTTATTCATTTTAACAGTCTATAAGGCAAGAAAGAAACAAAGCAAAACTCCAGAAAATGGAACTGCAGTTTTAGCCTGTTGGCCTGTCACGATAGAGGTTAATGTTTTTATAGTGAAATGATTGGTTTCTAAGTTTGTACTGTTCTTTAAAAATACTTTCACTCATCTACTACAGTATATCCTGGATCCTATGTATTTAGACTTCCATTGTTCCATCCATTCAGGCTAATAAGAACTATAAGAATGTTAGATCCTAGTGTACCCTGTTTGGCCATGCTTGCATAAAGTTCAAAGCTCATTAAAATTTTGTTTACTAAATTAATCCAATTAATTACATTTCATTGGATTAAAATGTAGTTACCTAATAGACTTCAAATTTCCAAATGGTATTTTTGCTCCTAAATATACTAGAACAAAAAGATTCACTAAAAGGAGTTGAATGCAACCCTGAAATCAGAAGTTTTGATGTAAGGACTAATAAAGTCCCTATATATTCTTAATTAATGCGTTTCCTAGGAAATGGAGAATGGGAAAAGGAGTCATTAGCTGCTACTCTCATTAAAACAATTGGCAGTTTTTGACTCCTGATGCAATCATACAGAGATCATATAGAGATCTAATTCCTGCCTTCCCCATTTTTACAACAAAAAACATATTGATATTAAATTAATATTTTCAAAATGCTTCTAGTTTAACTGCATAAACTAGAAAAAAGAAAAGAAAATATTTGTTATTTTTTATTTATTTTTCATACATTTGAACCACCTATCTCCTTCAGAGAAGAACATTGGGACTTTGTATAAATTGTATAAAAATGTGCATAGATTAAAACTACTTGATTATAAACTTAAATTAAGCATAAACTAAAGGGTTTTTAATTATCAGCTGTAGTTGCTGACATAGTTATTTTAATTATGTAATAATGAATATTTTATAGAAATATATTACAACTGATACAATTATGTTTTTATTATTCTTTGCATTATGTAAAAGAAAAGCACAATTCTATAAGCACAGGAATGAAAAAAAGTGATTTATTGTTTTTACACATAAAGATCTTTATTAAAAAGTAAGGCTAATAGAGGAATTTTATTTTGATGAGTGACACATTACAGAAATTGCACACAATGGTGGATCAACAAGTCAGTCACGTTGGGTTATTCTTTTTAAAAATTAGAGCCAATATTTACCATAAATGTTATTTCCAGTAATTACATTGTAAAGTGTCTTGTATAATCATATTCTATTGTTGGAATGACCGCTTGTACAAATTTCAAAAAAATCAGAAGGTACCTGAAATTTAATTAAGGAAAATAAACCTAGTATAATATTAGTTTCACATTCTCTCCTTTGAAATCCAAGAGAATAATGCTAAAAAGATCCTTTCCTTCTTCCAAAATCAAACACCAGTTTATCTCTCCTTATCTGGATCTTTCCTAGAATTCACTCTGATATAATGGTTTAATGACTAATACCTTATGAATCACCTCTTAGTCTACAGATGACTTTACTTAACAATTAGTTTTTGTTACAGTCATTGCTACTACTGAAGCCAGCAGGAATTTGCTGATCATCATAAATGTTCTTTTGAGTCTTCTATCCCAGACCCTCCATTGTTTTTGCTAATGCTGCTTTAAAAAAAAGCATGCATTAATGTCAAAAGATACAAGTGTTTTTTTCCCATCATATAACTAAAAGTATGTAAAAAAACCAATCCACTTTTTCTAATGTTATCTCTACTTTGACTTATTTCCAGCCTTTTGAATGAAATAATGTATCTAAAACTTGAAAAAAGTAGTTATTGAGAAGAGTTCAAGTCCCACCTTAGCCATGAAAGCCGGTTGGGTAACTTTGGGCCAGTCACTCACTCCCAGCCCAACTCACCTCACAGGGTTGTTGTAGGGTAAATAGGAGGAGGAAGGTGTGTTGGATATGTTCACCACCTTGAATTATTTGAAATAATAAAGGTGGGATAGAAATAAATAAAGATAAAAGACAGCAGTAGATAAATAGAAAAGGAAAACTTAGAAATTCATGCCTTGTGCTTTATCTGGCTAAATAAAAAATAAATGGCATTGTTACTGAGTCCTTTATCCTCTTTGATGGAAAAAAGTTTGATTGTAAAAAGGATACATATGAACACCAAGTTCACCCCCACCTTCTGCCACCGTTTCGATTATTTTCTTCATCACTTCTGCATGCCTGAGAAAGTGAAAGTGAGAGAAAGTGAAAACACGTTCCATTCAGTAATTTTCAAAAAGCATTATTTCAGTTATACCAATTCCATCAAGTTGCTCTTTTCATTGCCAGTTGCAGCAAACCTTCATCAGATTGCCATAGAAGGAGATGCATGGGGGAATCAAACCATATAGTATGCCTTATTTTAATTTGATGCTTCTGACATGAATAAACAAACAACTTCAGTGTGCATAATGGAGAGAGCAGTTATTGTTTAAGAATTGATTTTTAATTTCAAGATTTGGTGTCTGACCTTGCTCCCCTTCCTGCCCTTTTTCTTCCCCTCCTATATATTTTTCAGACTGTAAGACTGAACAAAGCAATTGCCTTTTTAAAAATTGTTTCCTCAAACTGCTTCTCAGAAAACCCTGTCATGTATTTCTTGAAACAGGAAACACAAAAGATCAGCTAAACAGAAACAACAAAACTAATATAACCAGACTGACATGCTGCAATCAATAATATTAATGATAACAGTAAAGCTGAAAAATTACACAATTCTACTCTGCACTTCAATGAACCCAGGATTTTCCTGAATTAATGAAAAAAAATCTAAAGGAATTATATAGCAAGGATCCAAACTGCTGGAATTTCAAAGTACAAGCTTTGATTTCAAATCCTGCAGATTGCATCACTTCACTGAGATCCAAGAAGAATTGACAGGAAGCATACAACGGAAACAATTGCCACACTTTTTAGATTAATACTCTCTGAAGCAAAAGGAGAAAAGGACTTGTACAAAATATAGACTAAGGCAATACTGAGCAAGCTCTTTATACTTTCTTTCTGGTGTTATTACTAATTTACCTCAGCTCCTTTTTTGCTATATTGAGCACAATACATCTATGATATTTTCACATGGCCTTTGCTTCTATTTCTAAGAAATTTATCTTGGGCGGTAGTTGCCTATAGGTCAATTCTAAAAAAAAAAAATCAATACAGATCTCCTAGACTGCAAAATAAAAAGCCACAGCAGATAAGAATAAAGCATATTTATCTAGCATTTAGTTCTAAATAGCAAAGGTGCCGAGACAAATTCCAAATTATGAGAGCAATATCTGAATGTATTACTTGTTTTTAATTAATTCTACTATGCTTTTGGTTGGTTTCTAAAATGAAAGAAAATGAAGAAGCAAGAAAATTATCTTCCTCTTTTAGTCCTTATTTTTAAAATATAAATTCCAAAACTAGACCAATGTTGCAATACTTAGGTATTTTTATGCAGATACAAGCCATTTTTCATTTCTTTCCCCTGAGAATGCACTGATGCAATAGCTCTATGCACTGATCCTATATAACAGATAATGAACTTACAGTTATTTAGTATGGTTAACTGTCATATAAAATCTGGAGGATCTCAGGTTCAAACATGCTGTCTGCATAAAGTTATTTTCCATCACAACAGAGTCCAGAATTTCCATCATAAATTGTTGTGGTCATTAAGCGGGTCACTACTTAGCCTAACTCAATTTTACAACTGTTTTTACAATAGTCATAAAGCGGGTCACTGCAAGCAAGTGAATCACATGGTGAGTAAGCAAATCATATGATCTTTTTAAGTAAATCCATTCCCCTGAATGGACTTTTTTCCCCCCAAAACCCGCACAAAATAACACAAAGCTACAGAGTGTTGCAAACGCTCATAAATCATAGGCTGGTTGACAGGCACCTGAAGTGTGATTATGTGACCAAGAAAATGTGTATATGCAGCAGTCATAACTTTGAGGACAGGTCCTAAGTAACTTTTTTTTGGGGGGGGGGGCTGCCATAACTTTAAACAGTTGTTAAGCGACTGGCAATTAAGTGGGGGCTATCTGTAAAGTTGAGAAACAGCTTCTGTTGCTAACAGATAATCAAACATAAAAAAGATACCAGCCCAGAAAATGAGTATTTTGGATTATTTTAGCTATTTCTTTAAAAGCAAGAATTAAAAAAAAAATACCTGCATGGATGAACCGAACACATTGGAGGCGGAGGAAGATGGGGGTGATTTTCAATTGTTACGGTCTTTTTGACATGATCTTGACTAATATCTTCATACATACTGTCTACATTTAAAGGCTGCCGTTGCTAAAAAGAAAAAGAGGTATAGCTCAAATTCACTCTCTGCTTCATCCATTGCAGCAGAAGATATACAAGTCCTTGCGTGCCAGCATTCCCAACCTCTCCCTAACACATGAATGAGCTAAATAGGAATATAGTGCTTATTGCAACTGCAACTTCCATTCCCATATATATGAATGTATAACTGAGCATAGCTGTTATTCCAGTAATGTAATTGAAGTAATATACTGGGGAGCATATGCATAAGCTGTGTCATTGAGGCTATTCTGAAAAAAGGAGAAAAACAGTTTTATTTCCCAGGTAGTAAGAATCAGGGAGAAAGAAATACTACTTTTTCCATACTTGGATATTGATAATCCTTTGTCTTTTTACCCAAGGGCCATTATTATACAGGTAGTCCTCCATATACCACCATAATGGAACCTACCATTACAGTCGTACGTTGTAAATGGTAAAATGAGTCAGTCACATGGCCAAATGGGTTTTAATTTTCTTTGTGGCTGTCATTAAGATAACGCCACGGTTAATTAAGCAAATGCTATGGTCATTAAGTAAATCAATGGTTCACCATGGGTGTGATTTTACCAAAGGCCAGAAGTGCTGGTTTTCAGCAAAACATGGTCATGTGACCACAGGACACTGCAAATGACCGTAAATGCAGCCGTGTTGCCGAATGCCCAAAGTTTGGTCATGTAACCACAAAGGAGGCCTGACTATTGTTACTTCAAATTCAGATCATACGCTCCCTTTTTCAGGTCGGTTGTAAGTTGAGGGCTATCTATAACCAATTGTGAATTTGTTTCACTACTGGATACCTTCATTTTCAAATAAAGGGGGGAATTACCTCATCATAGCCAAATAACCAAAGCCTGGGTGTTTGGTAGTATTTGTCATATGTGATATAAAGATCATAAGTCCTCGTTTGTAGAATTGCTTCTTCTCCGCCTCCAACATCAGCTTTAGTCTTGGCAGCTTCCACTATTTTTCTTGTGTCTAATGTTGCCTGTTGAAGATTTCAAAAAACAATGATTCAAATTCAGTGTCTGCTGCTGTTAAACGGTGCTGCTGAAATATCATATTAAGTTTTTTCTATTTAACCCTAATATCACTTTAAGGAATACTCTGATGAACTCCAAAGAAGCATTACTAAATAAACAGATCACACTTACATCATCTGTCTCCAACAGTCCACTCTCCTCATATTCTGAAAGGACAACATAAAAATATCACATTAGTATTTTTGTTAACTTATCCCAGGACAGGGAGCAATGTTTAAGAACAAATCCCTTGTAGTTAAATAAATATCCTTATAGCTACATGTATGAGAGATACAATGCATATCAAGAACATTGTAATTTGTTTACTCCCAGCTGCTAAACTGGAACATTCTTGGTCAAAAACTAGGAAGAGACCAGAAAAGAGCCAGAGAGAAAAAGACACAATCACAACAATGCCTGAGACCACAGGTGAGAAAGGTAGGGAACTGAGGACTTTTACATTGTTTCTTATGAGAGTTTCAGAACAAAAAAAAATAGTAAATGATTGTTCTTGCCATGTCTCTTGATTAGTCTCATTCTTTAAAAAAAGAAAAACATTGTTCCACATTATACAGACAGACTTGCATTAATGGCAGTATATATATATTCTTATTTGCCAACAACTTTATCCTGTCTAGAAATGTTCTGGCTTCTCCTCACCTAATTTGTCTCATTGATGAGTATGTCATCAACTTGTTTACTTCCAGATTGTTTAAGTTCTCTCTCTCTTCCCCAATTTTCTGGCTTGGATATTTAAAAAGAAGATATGGCTCTTAAAAACAAAGTGATGAGCGAAATGGATTAAAACATGCCCCATTATACAATATTGAAAGAAAGCAACAATAGCAAAACAAAGTTTGGTTTTCATTTATTTAATATGATGCAATATGTCCACCTTCAGATATATTAAATGTACCTTCCATATCAGCTGCTTCTCCTTCATCATCATCATCATCTTCACAAGAAACTAAGCGTTCTGATAACTTTGTATTGTCCTTAAAGGGCATGAAGAAAAAAAGCAGAGCACTTTCAATTATCAACAGACTCACAGGCCAGAACGTCCATTTGGTGAATTCAAGTTATGCTATCAGTGAGAAAATACAACCCTGATAAAGTTAAACTTAATGTAGATTTTTAAAATCATTTTATTAGATGTGCCATATTGAGTATATGAAACAGATATAATCCCAGGTTGTGTCTGAAAACACCTTTATGGTATCCATTTAAGAAGCGTATTATAGAAGAGAAATGGCAGATAAATAGTTGACGTATCAATTCCTATTAGAAAATTATCAAAGGGAATTTAAAATCAAATCAAGAGAATTATTCACAGCAGAAGGATATAGTTGCCAATGGTTCTCCCATGTAGTTATCTCAGATTTAAAATGGATGAAAAGTCTTAACAGTATGGAGCAAAGTAGCTAGAATTTTAAACACAATTGTGTACAGATGATGAACATGTAATTGCTAAAATGTATAAACTCTTGTTGAAATTTGAAACAGAAGATAAAGAATGTATGACAAATTGGACTAAGAATTTTGATTATAATATGCATAGGGATCAATGGGAAAATATGTGGTTAAAAAAGCTGAAATTTACATTGTATTATGATCTCAAAGATAATTTTTGTAAAACAATGTATTGTTGGTACATGATACCAGAAAAATTGTCTAGAATGTATAAAAACATTTCAAATGTATATTGGAAATGTGAACATGAAGAGACATTTTATCATGCTTGGTGGACAAAAAGGTAAAAAAAATGGATCCAAATACATATTTTGAAATAGAGGGCTTTAAATATCAATATTCAATTAAAACCAGAATTTTCCTTTTAGGATTAATAGATAAATAGAAAAAAGCTATGGAAGATTATTTTAGTATAATAATAGTGAGATTACAATATGCAGAGATTCCAAGATTTGGCACTACCCAATTTGGAGGAATAGTTGGTAAATTTGACAGGTTTTGCTGAAATGGATAAATTGACTTCTTTGATTAGAGAAAAGACATTCTCTATATTTATTGCTGACTTAAAGCCTCTTATGCACTTTGTGGATAAAAATAAAAAAGTCAACTTGTGACTTATGGTTTTGATGATTGGATAGATTATAGAAAGAAGAGCAATATGATGTAACCTTATAGAGAGAGGGGTCAAAATATATTTGTACTTATAATTGCTATAAAGAATATTGGAAGCTACTGCTTTATACTTTTTTCTGTTCTATCTTTAACTTTTTCTCATAATTTTCACTTTTTAATTTCTTTCATCTTCTTTAAAAATGTTAATTATACACGTACTGTATATGTATGTATAAAAGAGAAAATATAATCCTGAAATAAACCCCATCAATTTACTCTAGTATCAAAGAACAAAGATAAAAATATGTTTTGTGTATGATTCTTATTTTATAACTAGTCATCTGCAAAAAATCACGAATTCAGTAACTTATTTAAATAATTTTTGCATTATGAAGAAGGGTTGCCTTTTTATGA
The DNA here is from genome assembly GCF_001527695.2 of Protobothrops mucrosquamatus. NCBI lineage: Eukaryota > Metazoa > Chordata > Lepidosauria > Squamata > Viperidae > Protobothrops > Protobothrops mucrosquamatus. Next base: position 148,434 of record NW_015386183.1, on the reverse strand, counting down.
AGAAGAGTTATTTCAATAAGTATGCTATATGAAAGCTTCTCTGAATCTGTTAAGTAAATCAGATAATACCTTATTTTCCACTGTGATCTCCTTAATGGCTTCTGTTACTCCTGTAATACCTGTTGGAAACATTAATAGAGTCAGGAATATGGATAAACCCAACGCTAATTTGTAATTCCATAAAAACTTATCACTTTACAAACCAATTATACTGATAGCAAACTTGACTGAATTTTCAAGGTTAATATATTTAAGAATTCAGTGAAGAATGCCAAAATGAAAATGCTTTCTGTAATTGCACACCTATACACTTTAAACTTCATTGAGAGTGGTGGTCACAATGTCAATATAAGCTCAACATATAAGAGAAGTGTATTAAAAAAAACTAAATTACCTGCATTGTGAAATGTATCCACCCATCCTCCATCTCCATCATCCTCTTCTATAATAGCTTCCAGCTCATCTGAATATTCCATCTGTTTACATCGCTTGTAGCACGGCACTGTATAAAAAGTGTTAATTCTGTGTTCATTCACAGAATAATAGGAAATAAAATGCTACAACATTTTAGAACTGTGCTTTAAGTAGAACGGCATCCATTGTTGATAAATGTATTTCATGTAGGTTGATACAGGCAGTTCCTGGGTTACAATCCTAATTGGACTGGAATTTCTGTCACTAAGTGAAATGGTCACCAAACATTATGGGACTATGCCACTTAACAACAGCAGTGGACCGCCTTCTGAAAAGGCTGACCCTGAATACTAGGCAAGTACAGAAAGTCTTCCACTTACAACCACAATTGAGCCCAAAATTTCTGTTGTTGAGCAAGGCAGTTTTTAAGTGAGTTTTGTCCTATTTCACAACCTTTTTTTGCCACAGTTGTTGATTGAATCACTGCAGTTGATAAGTTAGCAACCTGGCTTTTAAGTGAATCTGGCTTCCCCATTGACTTTGCTTGTCAGAAGGTTGCAAAAGATGATGACATGACCCCGGGATACTGCAACCGTCATAAATATGAGTCAGTTACCAAGCATCTGAATTTTGATCACATGATCATAGAGATGCTTCAAAGGTCGCAACTGTGAAAAACAGACATAAGTCTCTTTTTTCAGTGCCACTGTAACTTTGAACAGTCACTAAATGAACTGTTATAAGTTGAGGACTAACTGTATCATTAAGTTTCCAATCTTTCCTTCTTAGGCTATTTGGTGAGACAGTGGTGGCAGACAAACTTCATAGCATCCTAGATGAAATAGATCGGTGATGACCGAGTGCCCAAACTGCAACCCAAAACCCACTTATGTATAGTCGGGTGCTGGGTGGAAGTGGCCAATTGCATGGGCGTGGCCAATTTGGTGGGCGTGGTCAATTGGGTGGGCATGGCTGCAGTGGTAACGCCAGACTAGGTGGGACTAAAAAGTTCAATCAATCAATTCCAACTTTGCGAGATCTTTTTTTCCCCGCGAGAAGTTGAAATTGATTGATTGAACCTTTTTTTTTTTGCACACGGCGGTGGCGGCCTAACATGAAAAGGTTTTATAAAACCCAGCTGAAGGCCTAGGACTGGGGCACGCGTGCCATAGGGTCGCCACCACGGAAATAGATTATATGGATCTTCTTCAGATGTGGTCAGTTAATTAATGTCAGAAGAGTTTGTGAGTATAAAAAAAAGTGATTTAATTGAATAGTCTGCCTTGAGAGCAATATTATACCTCTATTTCATCTAATCCATCCACCTACACCATAAGTACTGCCTATACATGTTCAAAATATACTAATATACAGTTATAAGAAATATTTGATGAGAAACCTGGATATAAAAGCACAAACCCAGACATACCATTTTTAGTAACCAAAAACTGCTTATCTGTTGGGAGGTAAGCCTTGACTTTTAATTCTTCTCCAGTACCCCTTAAAATGCAAACACAAACAATAATAATAGCAACAAAACAGCAAATTATTTCTTGTTCAGAACCACTATGTTTTTGCTGAAGTTGATATAAACATAGAAACAGTTTTAAAAAATAGTTTGCTATTTGCCTTGGGAGAGGAAAATGACTATAAGCCTAGAGTCTAACTAACAGATAATTGTAGTTTAATAGTTATGAATCTCAGTTCAAATTTCTACATTACATCAATATTTTCAAAATGTTATTAAATGACAACTAAATCTGGAGTATGCATGAAAGGAAACTAAAGCATTATTAATTTGGAGTCAGAATAGTTGTAACTATGTGGCCTTTTTGTCTTATCACTTTTATAATACTAAATAACATAAACCTATAAAAACATTGGTAACTACACAGGTAAGAAACCAAAAGTCAAATTTAATTCTACCAAAGGAGGAAATATATTTGAATTTAGATGATTCTCCCTTTCTGTTAACTCACAACTTATTGTAAGAAACACACGCATCTTCATACAATAAACATACCTAAATGCTCTTAAGAGGCAGATTCTGCAGAATTTTACCTACCATTGCCAAGTAGGACAGTGGTGAACTAAATGGTCTCCAGCTGCTATGAACTGCCAAAACAAAACAGCAAATGTTGATATATTTCATATACATATACATACATACATACATAACATACACACACACACATATAGTGTTAGCCTACTGTCTTTTCTGGACTTAATCTACACAGGTTATATTGTAGGCCCACATAAACCACTAAATAATGTAAAACATAAACAATTCCAAGTACGTTCAATGGGATGTTATTCCAGCAACAGGCCTACATTACAACATTAGCTGTAAACCTTAGATCTTATAGTAACATGCTATGATTCTAGACAGCTTTAATAAGAAGTAAAAAAAACCTGCCATAGGAATTTCATTTTATCGTTTTTCAATATTTACTTCAACAAATAAGTAAATCATTATATACATACCTCCTCAGGAGTGATAACTCCAGTTTCTTTAAACTTTGATTCCTAAAGAAAAAAAATGTCTGTAAACATTTAAAATCAAATGCCTTAAGATAATGAAAAGAAAATGATAATGCTTTTAACCTGTACTCATTCTATTTGGTCAAATATTTCCTAGTTTAACTTTGCAGCAGTCTTCACTTTGCAATCACTGCTTTTATTGCTCATATAACATTTATATTAATGAAAAATAGATATGACAATTTAAGTTTTTTCACAATGAGAGGAAACTACTTTTAGATAAAAAAAATAAAAATAAAACACTTTCCAGGCTTTAATACTGTTTGTGCTAACTATCTGTATTTCTTGAAATTTTGGTTCAAGAGGAGATTAGACGTTTCATAAAGTGTCAGAATCACCATATTTGAACTTTCAAGGCAAAAATATCTGCTCTCTTGTGTTATATACATAATGAATCTCTGAAAATGCATCATGCCAAGAAAGTGACATTTGATTTTAATCACAGGGTACATAGATAGGCAAAAATAAAAGATAATTAACATTTAGAAAATACTGGTTTTTAAAGAGCCCTGTTGGAAAGTATTTTATTTTTTTATTTTCTATTACCCAAAAGAACTATTTCATATCACAAAAGACTTCTTTATTTTTCAAATGTTATAATAGTGTGGTAGAAGATTCTAGAGATACATTTGATAGAGCAAAGAAGAAAAATCTGGGGACAATCATTTGTTACTGAACTACGACTTTCAACATTTCTCACTGTTGGCCATCTTTAGGCCAGGACCACAGGAATTTTAGTTCATTAACTTCTGGAGGGCACCAAATCCCCAATCATGTTTTAGAGCAAGTGATAAAAATGAAATATTTCAGGAATTCTATTGAGAGCTGCAAAGTTTGTAGGGGAAAAAAAACCTAATAAAGTTTGTGAGAAAGTTAAAAGCAACCTGAGGCAACCAAAATAATAGGAGTTAACAATATACAGCAGTACAATAAAACGCCTACACTAAAAGTTAAGATCAATCCTAAAAAAAAATACAATACAGAGCTGTCCACTTTACAATTATGTTTTCTCAGTCATTTTAGCCCCCTCCACTGAAACAATTCCATTTTTAACTATTTCAGAATATCAGGAATGTGGGGGGGTCATTCCTGATACCAGCAAGAAACTTCCACAGTGTGAGTATAGCCACCAAAATAAAGACAGCCTGCTTTTCACACTAATAGTGTGTATGGGGGGCGGGGGCATTAAAGATTTCTTCTGAGACACAAATGCCAGGCAGATTGAATTTGGCTGGAAATATTTTCACCTTTAAGTTCCACTTTACTTTGTTTTTTTCTATATCTTTATTGTTAAAATATTGAAATATTGTACCTTGCTACCTTAATAAGCCTTTTTTTTCTCTCCACTTATCTGCCCACTGTACAAGAATCAAAACATTTTTTAAATTTTAGTCCACATTTAACAAACATAAGATGAAAGCATAAATTATGTTAATAAGGAGTTTGATACAAGAACCAGTAGATAACATTGCACATACTCATCACACATTCATGCCATATGCTCACTCCAGAAATATGCATCTTTCTCCACTATGGTATGTTGTGACAAAATCCTGCAATGCCAGCAATCCTCTGAACCAAAGAATTTTCAGATCCTTTATTTTTCAGCAGAAAATGGCAATTTTAATTTTGCTTTGCCTATGCATTTGCCTATCAGACTCACTTTTCTTTTTCATAAGATGTAACTACTGCCTTATCACTGATCTTTGGACACCTGTTCAGTTTGGAAAAGTAGCAAGACTCTTGCCACTGTTATAAAGGATAATTGGGCAAAATGGTCTCCCAAGAGTGAGAGAAATACTCAAGACAGAAGGAACTAGTTCTCTTGGGCCAAAGGCCACCGGCTCCTGGACTCTTAAGTCTAGTTGGGAAACTCATGTTCCTCCAAAGTGGCTAAATTAGAATTCCCATATATTTTTTTTAATTTCATATTTTTAATTGCCTTAAATTCTGAAAACTGCCGTCCATCAAGATCACAGATTCAGCCTTAAGTTAAAAAGTTTGAGAGCTCTCCCTGCGGACTGAAGAAACGTCTTTCCAAAACCTAGCATTCTTCAGACCTACACATTATATTTCTGACCCCTTTCCAGCCTGCAAAGGGACGATACGTTAGAGCAGGGCTAGTCAACCTTGGCTCTTTTATGACTCGTGGACTTCAACTCCCAGAATTCCTGAGCCAGCTTAGCTGGCTCAGGAATTCTGGGAGTTGAAGTCCACGAGTCATAAAAGAGCCAAGGTTGACTACCCCTGCGTTAGAGACCAAAAGTTTGGGGAACAGTGAAGCGACCATTCCTTTTTCCCCCCACTTTGCAAAAATCTTCACAACTACTGCCGTCCAAGTCTATCGGACTACAATTCCCACAATCGGCCCAGGGATTATGGGATCGTTAGTCCAAGTCGAAGAGGGCGACCAGGTAATAAAAAAAATTGTCCCTGCCTGTAGCTCCTCCCCTCCCCATTTTGTGCTCGGTGGGCGGGGCCTCACCTTTAACACCGGCGTGAGATATTCGGCCACCTCCAGCGCCTTTCCCTTCACCGTGTTGATGACGCTCTGCATGGTGCCTCGCTCTGTTAAGGGGGACAGAGGGAAAAGCGCCTGTCACCGACAGCCGACCCGCAAATTCAACTGCGCCGTCGCTCTTCCCTTCTTCAGCCTTTCCTTCCGGGAGCTGAGAGCTACCGAGCGCTCCCCGCCCACTACTTTCAATGGGGGGGGGAAAGCAGGGAGTCACGTGAATTCTCTTGACACATGACTTTTTAGGGTCCCGCCCCGCCCTTCCTTTCTGCCCGGCGTCAATCGCAGAAGCTGCGCCTGCGTGGAAATAGAGAGTGGAGTTCGTGGCTGAATCGCGTCATCCGTAGATCTACAACATTTGTACTTTGTTTACTTGGCTTGGTGCCTCTTACGTCCCCAGAGTCGTAATTCTAGATCGTTCCACGGGTTCCGTTTGTAAAACTGTAAGCCAGTGTTTCTCAACCTTGACCGTTTTAAGGCAGGTGGACTTCAACTCCCAGAATTCCACCGCCAGCATTGCTGGCGGTGGAATTCTGGGAGTTGAAGTCCACCTGCCTTAAAATGGTCAAGGTTGAGAAACACTGCTGTAAGCGAACGCTTAAACGGATATCGGAACAGCTCTCTACGGCACTCCTTGTGACTTTGCGAAAGTATTTACGTAGGTGAGACGTTTCTTAGCTCTATGGAGGCCGTTTTCATCCGAGTCATTGCGCATGCTTCTCCGCCCGGTGCATCATGGGAACAAAGGAGGCGGCTGGGAAGTGCCGGCTCGCCTTCTCAACTCTGCGCGTGCGTGCCTGAGTGACAGGTAGACTAAGGCTGGGGCGATGCCGGGAGAGAAGCCGCAACTGTCAGGTAACGGAGCCTTTGGCTGAGGGCTTNTTCAGCCGGAACGCGGCGGAACCGCGTTCCGGCACCTTTTTCCGGGCCGGCCGCACCGGAAATAGCCCCTCCCACACCGGAAATAGCCCCTCCCAAATTTTACTTGCATTCCTGTTCTCTAAAGGGGCGGTCCTAGGGTTTGATGAGGGCGTGGCCAGGTTTGAGTTCGGCCACCTTTTCTCCGAGAAAAAAAGCCCTGGTTATAGTCCATGAATTTGTTCAATTTCCTATTAAAAGATGTCCAAGGTGACAGTGGTTACTACAACGTAAACTTAACGCTGTATTGAAATCTGTCCTGCAAATGCTTAAAAAAGTTCTTTCCTGCACCAGGTAATCCTGTTTTTGTACTTCAGAGAACTTGAAAATTTGTACCGATTTATTTTTATTTGTTAAATTTGCCACCTATCTCACCATAGGGCTGCTCTAGGCGGCTTACAACAATAAAAAGGAAGAAACAAAAAGAGCGAAAACAAAACAGAATACATTTTGTAATGCATATAATGCTTCACTCTGTGGCTGCCCACATTTTTCCGGTTTTGAAAACAAAACAATGGGAGGAATTTCTTCAGGATGTCTCCCTTTGGTGTTAACAGAGGGTGTCATGGTAGGCTGCAGGCTATTGGAGAGACTGTATAATAAAAGACAAGGATTTGTATGCACCACATAGACCAGTGGTGGCGAACCTATGGCACGGGTGCCAGAGGCGGCACTCAGAGCCCTCTCTATGGGCACACGCGCCATCGCCCCAGTCCTAGGCCTTTAGCTGGGTTTTATAAAACCTTTTTGTTTAAGGCCTCCGCAGCCATGTGCAAAAAAAAAAAAAAAAAAAAAGGTTCAATCAATCAATTTTAACTTCTTGCGGGGGAAAAAAAACGATCTTGCAAAGTTGGAATTGATTGATTGAACTTTTTAGTCCCACCCAGTCTGCCGTTACCACCACAGCCATGCCCACCCAATGGGCCACGCCCACCCAATTGGCCACACCCACCTGGCACTCGAGGATGCATAAGTGGGTTTTGGGTTGCAGTTTGGGCACTCAGTCTCTAAAAGGTTCGCCATCACTGACATAGACACATACAGATTCCCACATCTTTACTAAATAAATGGAAGAGCATCACTCCCCACTCATCACAAATTCAATCAAATTCTTCTGTCCTTTGAAAAAAAATTCAAAACCAATTTCTCTTCCCATCCCATTGAGGAATGGCCTGCATGCCTCTATATGTATTAGCAAATGCTGGGAATTAAGTGGGTTGAAGAAGTATTTTCTTATTTGTGTCTAGAATAGCCCATCATTTAACCACACTGGAGGGGCCTTGGATTCTGGAACTATATATGAGGGAGAACATCATGTCCTGCTGTGTCACACCCTTGACCAAATTAAAATGTTGCTCCTACATTTTTTCTTGGGATAAGCTACCCCATTCTGTTAATTGTCTTCCTCTTTTTTTTAAATCCAACTTTCTTCAGCATGACAATACCTTTTTTGAAGTGCAGTCAGGGCTGTGGAGTCGGAGTCGGAGTCGAGGAGTCGGAGGAAATTTTGGGTACCTGGAGTTGGAGTCGGCAAACAATGCACCGACTCCGACTCCTACTAAATTTAGATTGGAATTAAAAAAAAAAGCAAGTTTAAATGTCCCAATTCACAAAAAGTTATAATTAATGACTTCTCTACTGTAAGAATAAAGACCAATGCATGCAGTGCCTCACGTAACCGTAAAACGAACACGTTAAGTGACCGTGAAGAAGCATGCTTTTCATGTGCATGGAATGTATAAAATACATTTGCATATTAATACAGAGGAGTCGGAGTCGGGGAGTCGGAGTCGGAGTCGGAAGTACAAAAAACTGAGGAGTCGGAGTCGGAACATTTATCTACCGACTCCACAGCCCTGAGTGCAGTGACTTGAAGCGTTCTATGTTTGCACCAAACATTTTTATCATCCATCCATCCATTCATCCAGTGCCACCAACATAGACTTATTCTTTTTGACTGTATGGACAAATGGCTATTATCTTGACTTATCTTTATATCAGGGGTGTCAAACTGCCAGCCCGTGGGCCGGTTGCATCATGCGGAGGCCATGCCTACCCCAGCTCTGGCAATGCGAAAAAAAGTTGCGATACGTCATGTGACGTGTCACGTGACACAGCGAGTTTGACACCCGTGCTTTATATGTAATATCTCTTTGCTAATCAAATGCAAATTTATGTATTTCATTTGCATCCTAAAAGCTCTAAGCTGCTAAAAATTTAATCATAAGATAAAAGCCTCCATAACCAAAAAAGAAAATAATTCAAACATACATCAAAATTTATTTATTTATTTATTTATAATTTAATTTATACCCCGCCCTTCTCCTCATGGGACTCAGGGCGGCTAACAGCCTCATAAAAACTACAATACAAATACAATAATTAAAAGCCGAATTAAAAAGAAATATTTAAACAGGCCGATCAATTAAAATTATCCTTAAAAATCCCCTGAAACTTTAAAATCATTAAAAATTANTAATAATAATAATAATAATAATAATAATAATAATAATAATAATAATAATAATAATAATAATAATAATAATAATAATAATAATAGTAAAGTTGGAAGGGACCTTGAAGGTCATCTAGTCCAACCCCCTGCTCAGGCAGGAAACCCTATACCATTTCGGACAAATGGCTGTCCATTCTCTTCTTAAAAACTTCCAGTGTTGGAGCATTCACCGCTTCTGGAGGCAGGTTGTTCCACTGGTTAATTGTTCTCACTGTCAGGAAGTTTCTCCTTAGTTCTAGGTTGCTTCTCTCCTTGATCAGTTTCCACCCGTTGCTTCTTGTCCTGCCTCCAGGCGCTTTGGAAAATAGCTTGACTCCCTCTTCTTTGTGGCAGCCCCTGAGATATTGGAACACTGCTATCATGTCCCCCCTCGTCCTTCTCTTCATTAAACTAGACATACCCAATTCCTGCAGCCGTTCCTTATATGCTTTAGCCTCCAGTCCCCTGATCATCTTTGTTGCTCTTCCAGTTGGGGTAGACAGCTGTACATCTGGAAGGCGAAGAATTGGTGCAGGATGTTTTACAGTGGCTAAGGCTTGGTTCACACGTATTAAACCAATATTAAAATATTTCGGTTTGCATTTTTCTTGAAGTATATTACAATATGTTGAATTTAATATTTCCAAATGTAAAGGTGAATTTTCACATAGCCTTAACAAAGTAGCTAGATTTTCCATTTAATGCTTGGGGTAAGGTTAATGTTATTAAAAGGAATATTACATCAAGATTTTATATTTCATATTTCTTAACTGTCCCTCTCCCTTGGCTATCTGCTTGTCTGACTCTGTCTGTCTGTGTCAGTCACTCTCAACCCAATCCACCTCTCAGAGTTGTTGTTTTGAGGAAAATAAGAGGCTTGCGTGCATTCATGTTAGAAGCACTGAGGCCCTTCAGGTTGAAAGGATTAGCTGTTGACATCGCCTATGCCCAGGCAATGCGCTGTTGGGGGTTTCTTTCATATCTCAATGTGCCCACCAAAGTGGTACCTATTTACTAGCAATTACTCGCTTTCGAACTGCTAGGTTGGCAGAAGCTGGAGAGAATGATAGGAGTTTGCCCTGTCACACAGCAGCACTGAGGTCTTGAACGTGAGCCACACAACGCTCCTTAATAGGAGGTAGAAGGAGTGTTGCGTATTTTCAGTGCCTTGATTGACTTGTGGAGTGATAAAGGTGGGATAAAAATCGGAGAAAGAGGGAAGGAAGGAAGGAAAGAAGGAAGAAAGGAAGGAAAAGACAAATTCCAGTGTTAATTCCTATTAGATGTTTCACACAGATGAGTTAACAAAGAGATTTATATGGCAGGCTAAAGCCCCTACAACAGTGATGGCGAACCTTTTAAAGACCGAGTGCCCAACTGCAACCCAAAACCCACTTATGCATTGTCGGGTGCGTGTGGCCCATTAGGTGGGTGTGGCCCATTGGGTGGGTGTGGCCCATTGGGTGGGCATGGCTGCGGTGGTAACAGCAGACTGGGTGGGACTAAAAAGTTCAATCAATCAATTCCAACTTTGCAAGATCTTTTTTTTCCCCCACGAGAAGTTGAAATTGACTGATTGATTGAACCTTTTTTTTTTGTACACGGCGGCGGAGGTCTAAAGCGAAAAGGTTTTATAAAACCCAGCTGAAGGCCTAGGACTGGGGCGACGGCGTGCGTGCCCACAGAGAGGGCTCCGAGTGCCGCCTCTGGCACCCGTGCCATAGGTTCGTCACCACTGCCCTACAAATATCTCTGGTTAAATTGTGACTTCCTTACGAGGGTTTGATTTTATTTATCAAATTTTGACACCAAACATCTCTGGGCTGTGCACAGATTTCCAAAGCTGCTTCAATTTTTCTGACGTCAAGCCAAGACAATATTGGCTTGTTTTGTTCCTTACATTCTTTGATTTTTGTTCTTTCATGTTCTGTAAATTATTCGCAGCTGATCTTTATGTTTTTATTTTGGCTTCCAATCTGATCTACGACTTTAGGATTGGATATGAAGGTTGTTTAACCTAAAAGATTTTCATCTTATATCATTGGACTATTTTCTGTTACAGTTACTTTCCTGTTTGGACTCACTTGAAGAGCAAGCATGTAATACTTTTGAAATCTGGGTAGGTTTTAGGGTCCAGGTATACTAAACTGGGATCTTTATTTCCTCCTTTGAAAACTGCTAGATTATTTGGTTATTAAATAGTGAGCAGTTATATTTTCATCCAAAATCAGATTAAAAATTGATGCAGTGGTATAGCATAAATTTGAAAATAGTGCAGAAGTAATTATATTGGAACCCCTGTGTTAAAGAAGAGATTAATACTTTATTTCAGTTGATTTTTAACAGTTGTTATAAAGATGTTGAGAAATTGCCTTTTGAGCTTGACCTCCCTTCATTATATGCTTGGCAACACATACAAGTGAAACGTGTATTAATTGAACAGTATGGCTTGCAATTCTCATTTCTTAGAGATCCTGTGCTTACATGGAAGCAAAAATGGAAGCTTATGCTTTTTTTTGCACTGTCATTTAAAATAACTTATAGAATGAAAAAAGGCATGCATGTTGTCACCAAAGTCAAACATGCTAATACTATAGGAAGTTCTTGACTTACAACCAGTTCATTTAGTGACCGTTCAAAGTTACAACAGCACTGAAAAAAGTGACTTATGAGCATTTTTCATACTTATGACCATTGCAGCATCTCCATGGTCAGGTGATGAAAATTCAGCTGTTTGGCAACTGACTCATATTTATGACAGTTGCAGTGTCCTAGGGTCATGTGATCACTTTTTGCAACCTTCTGACAAGCAAAGTCAATGGGGAAGCCACATTCACATAACATCCATGTTACTAACTTAACAACTGCTGTGATTCACTTAACAATTGTGGCAAGACAGGTCATAAAATAAAATGGGGCAAAACTCATTTAACAAATGTCTAGCTTAGCATCAGAACTTTTGGGCTGAATTGTGGTCGTAAGTCGAGGACTATCTGTATTTTTTATGAGGTTGTAATAACAGAATTTTGCAAGTCTGAATGCATGTCTCCCCTCCCTCTGTCCCTTTATCTTTGTGAGAACTAAAAAGGGTCTTGTCTAAAACACTTACTTAGATTGCAGATCTGGCATGGACTTAACTTTTCTTTTACCTGACTCTTGTCTTGGTTGAAGTTATTCCTTCTGCCTATTGCATTGATAAACTCCTCCCCAAAAGCAGAACAAGACCTGTTATTGTCATTCAAGTTATTTAAGGTATAAATAAGATTTCTGAGCTCTGTCTCAAAATCCTGATAGAAAAGTTAGTTTCTCCAAACAATGAATAGTTGAGCAGTTGTATCATTTACTTTAGAATGAAACAAACAAAGAGATGTAACTGAAAAAGGATTTTTTTCCCTGAGATTATTATAGCATATTTAAATATGATGAATGGTGAAACTAATACTTAATTTTCTTTTTCTTTTTACTAATATTTCTATTCCACTATGGTGGAAGGTAATACCTACAATTAATAATAAAGTTCAGGAGAGTATTGTGATGTGGTCAGTTGCTTCAGTTGAAATGCTTTATTCAGTATAGGTTAAATATAAGATGCATGATGATGATATAATATAATGTTGGAAGGGACCTTGGAAGTCATCTAGTCCAACCCCCTGCTCAGGCAGGAAACCCTATACCATTTCAGACAAATGGCTGTCCAATCTCTTCTTTAAAACTTCCAGTGTTGGAGCATTCACAACTTCTGGAGGCCGGTTGTTCCACTGATTAATTGTTCTAACTGTCAGGAAATTTCTCCTTAGTTCTAGGTTGCTTCTCTCTTTGATTAGTTTCCAAGATCAGGGAACATTTTTATTAATTTTATGTTGCTAGTACTATATTTAAAGGGTTTATTAAAATACTAAAAACAAGGTTAACATAAAGGTCACTAAATTTATGTTCAATGCCTCAGAAAAATGTGCATTACAAAACTTGCATTTATGCAGTTTGTGAAGAATCAAGCACTAAACAGCTTTCTGAGTAGTCTAAAAGTAATAAATGTTATTTTAATGGACATACCTGATACAGTGTTTTGCTTTGTGGTTCATAGGGCACTGACAACATAGCAACAGCATGGATTCCAAATGTTGCAGTCAGTCTGCTCGATGGTCCAAGTCAGCTGTTTATACACTGCTCCTAGGAGGTACCTTTGTTACACTGGGTTCAAGTCGTATTCTTTTGATGAAATACTCTGCCAATGAAGGTATGTTGGAATATTTATTTCTGTATAGATACTACCAGAATTTGTTGGCATGAAGTTAAAATAATTAGGTTTTGTAGAGCCTTGATTGCTTTTCAGAATTGCTTTTCAATATGAGTTTGGTTCCCAGAGCCGTTTTAGAAAAGAATACATCTTTCATATAGTCAGAAACTCTTTTGTGACATCAAATACAGCACTTTCTGTTAACGATCTGGTCAAAAGTGAAAAAGCATACTACACAGTTAGGATCAGAACACTAATTTATAGTACAAAGAAGCCCCAACTTTGAATCTCACTCCCTGAAACCCCTTATTTACCAATCAATCAGAATAGAGCTGGAAGGGACCTTGGAGCCTTCTAGTCCAACCCCCTGCTCAAGTGGGAGACCCTATACCATTTAAGACAGGTGGCTATCTAATCTTTTCTTAAAAACCTCCAGTGATGAAGCACCCACAACTTCTAAAGGTAAACTGTTCTACTGGTTAAGTGTCCTCACTGTTAGGAAGTTTCTTCTAACAGAAATATTAAAATATGTTTAATATTAAATATTAAAAATATCAACTATTTTTCAAAAGAAGAAAATATATTTTAATTCTTTTGTATGAAAAATTATTATCTGGAAATAGAAGTGGAGGTTTTCTCAAATACATCTTGTTGAATGTACATTTCTGCATTGGCTGCCTGTTGTAGTATTTTTACTTTATTTAAAGTCAATGTATGCAGTATTCATGTGATTTCTCTAAATATTTTTCAGATAATAAGTATGATTATCTTCCTGCAACTGTGAATGTGTGCTCAGAATTAGTTAAGCTTGTACTTTGTTTGATAATGGCTCTCTGGGTAATCAGAAGAGGTAAGCCGTTAGAGCTAAATTGTTATGATATTTAGGAATGGTTATATCTTCTCTTGTTGCTTAGTATGTGTTAATGTACAGGTGATCCTCATTGAATGAGTACGTACAACCAGTCGACAAGGTTCCTGCCATTACAACGTTCTCACAGTCATGTGATTGCAATCTGGACAGTTGACGACTGGCTCACAATTACCATATTGCAATCTTCACTGCTAGCTTCCAACAAGCAGGAAGTTAGTAGGAATTTGCAAATGGCAACCATATGAAATTGCATTTAATGATGGTGGGATTTGCTTAATGACAGCAGCTGGAAGTGCTGTTGCTAAATGGCACAGTCACATGATGTTACGCTTATGACTCCATCATTTAATGATGGAAAGTCCAGTCCCAAATACCATAGTTAACTGAGGACTATATGTCATATACTCATATTTCAGTCATATCATGTGTCTTTAGTCATGTGCCTTTAAGTCACATTATGTGTCTTTCAGTCATATTATGTGTCTTTACATCAACAGAGATCCCATACCATTGTTAGTGTTATTGTACTGAAAATTGAAATCAGGCAAATACTTCTCTTGAACTTCAAAAAAAAATCTGTAAAGTCTGAGACATCTTAGCAATTAACTGTAATTATTGTAATATTTGTCTTTATCTCCTCGTCTATAGAAAAGAGTTCTTGCAGGATTTAAAAATGATTTATATTTTGCAAAACTGCACAAATTCAGAGATTTGGCTATATAAAAAGTAGTAACTATCTTCTATACCAGTGATGGCGAACCTTTTAGAGACCGAGTGCCCAAAAACTGGCCCCGCCCCACTCCATTCCCCCACCCCGCCTGCCCACAGGACCACTCACCGCCTCCAGGGCCCACCGCAGATTGCCCAGGCATCCAAGCAGCGCTATGGCGGCCACACCCTCTGCCCACGCCCTGCAGCATCAACTGCATGATGGGGTGTGAGGGCAGAGTCTTGTCTATGCTGCCTGGCTGCCATGTCCTTAGCTGCGCTGCTTCATGTGGGTCACGCTCGAGGGCGAGTCTCCTTCAGGGGGGCTGCTGGAGAGGAGGGGGTCGCGGGGGGAGGCGAGGCTGGGGCAACGACCCGTGTGCCCACAGAGAGGGCTCTGAGTGCTGCCTCTGGCACCCGTGGCATAGGTTCGCCACCACTGCCCTACAATATCTCTGGTTAAATTGTGATTTCCTTACGAGGGTTTGATTTTATTTATCATTGAGCTCATTGTGTTGGGGGAATTCAGTGATATCGATCAATAAATTTAGCAAGGTAATGAAATAAAAATTTAAAAAGACCTCAGCATTACAACTCCATCCTTCGGGAGAAGGGCGGGATACAAATTGGAATAATAATAATAATAATAATAATAATAATAATAATAATAATAATAATAATCTATATTTGAAGGATAAAATACATGTAATTTCTAGGAAGGATATTTTCTTGGAGGAGGCTGGAAATCAACAAAAAATAGAAGTGGGGGGGGGTAAAATATAACATGAATTATCCCTGGAAAAATGAAATGAAGAATAGGAACAATAATTAAGTTGGAGAAATTAAAAAGGATATTTTGAATATTGTATTGTATTTTATTATAACAGAATCACATTAATGAATTTACTTAACAGAAGTAATATAAATCCCAAATTCTGCAGATGGTTGAGATAACCTTTATAGAATTTCAAATACTAAATTACATTGTTGCTTAAAAATGTCTGGTATAGGTATGTGAATATAAATTTATTTTGGTGCTTAATGTATTTATTCATAGTTGTTGATTTTTAAAGTATTATATAAAATATTAAGATAATTAAATATTCAAATTATCAAGAAAAATAATTTAAAGAATTTTTTAAAAAGGTAATTGGAATAGAGAGTGTTTAAAACAGCCTTCCATTTTACCACACAGGATGATTTAACAAACAAATTATATGTAAATATGTTTAATTTACAGAGAAAAAAGAAAATGATAGAGATCAGAGATCAAAATTTCAATTTGAATATCATTCAAAATCTTTAAGAAAGCCTGGTAAAGTTTCATATCTGTATTTAATAAGGAAGCTTCCAATTATGGATTTTTTAAGGAGTCTGTCTTTAGTGATATGTTCTTTTTGAAATCAATAATCATATGTGCTGAGGACAGTGTAGATATGTATTGATAATTAAATGCATTGAATAATTTTTCTTGTTACTTCTTTTTCTTTTTTAGGAGGATATTCCCATAGTGGATTTGGCTGCAGCTCTTGGAGGCAATTGTATAGCTACATAAAGTGGTCAATTCCAGCTTTTCTTTATTTTTTAGATAATTTGATTGTCTTCTATGTGTTGTCCTATCTTGAACCAGTAAGTATCACTTCAGAAATGTAGAATGGTCTCTATATGTTCTAATGAAAAGAGAATATATTTTTATCATCTTAAGTGCTTATATCAAATTTCAGTCATTTTCGGAGATTATAGATAAGATTGCTTCCTCCCTGAATAGTATTTCAGTACTTGAGTTGATATTTTAGAGATGTTATGTTTGGTATGTGCTATAATATAAGCAGAACACAAATTTAATTGGCCAAATGACTGTATTCAATTCTTATGTTTTGTCATTTATGTTTCATAAATCTTTCAGACAAGAACTCTGTATCGTAAAGGGTGTTTTCATTGTTTGAACATAAGTTTGCGTAAGAAGCATAACTATAAGTAAAGACAAGGAAATTAAAGTAAACTTTTTAATTAGAGCCAGGGTATAAAAACCTTAGCTTACCAGAATCCATTGAACATTGGTTTAGAATGAGAACAGGTAGTCCTTGGGTTATGATCATTAGGACTGGAATTTCCATTGCTAAGTGAAGTGATTGTTAGATTAACCATCACATGACTGCATTGTTTAGTGATGGAAGTTCCAGTAGACCTGGTTGCAGTTGTTAGGCCAGGACTGTGCCATTGTTAGGCCAGGATCTCATGCTTTTCCTGCCCTACCTCAAATCGGAATCAATAATTTGGGGAATAAGTGTTAAGGCTTTGTTTTTCTGCTTGTTTCCGTGAAATGTAGGAATGGTTGCTTTCAGGACTTTTCTAGAAAGCCAATTCATTTTTTTAACAAGTGCTATTTAGCTCAATAAAATTTGGTTCCACAACCAACACATTTTAAGGTGGTTGTACTCTAATACAGGGCTTTTCAACCAATGGTACGGGTACCACCTATGGTACATTGGCACCTGGCAGGTGGTACGCAACCATCCTAGAAAAGTGGTAGCAGGGGAGGGGAATGAGCTGAACCGGTGGCAGCACCGCACAAGCCTGAGCGAGAGACGGCTGGAGCTGCAGGGATGTCAGGGCTCAGTGGAAGCACCAGGATTAGCGCCAGGCTCCAGCTGGAGCTCGGCACTGATCCTGGTGCTTCTGCTGAGCCCAGAAGCGCCGATCAGCTGGAATGCTGCAGCATCTCCAGGGTCTTGTGATTTACATTCAGATGCTTGGCAACTGATTCATATTTATGACGGTCACAGTGTCCCAGGGTCATGTGAAGTGACCAAAACTTGCTGCAACCACCAAGTAGATGGGGGGAATAAAAACCAAACACCCCCCCCACCCCCACTGCCAATCCTCAACAGAAATGCTCACAACAATGAAAACCTCGGACAGGAGGAAGAGCGCGTCCGGGTGGGCAGGCAGGTATCTTGCTCGGCTGTGGCTTGGGGGGCACTTTTTTCAGTGCCATTGTAACTTCGAACAGTCACTAAGTGAACTGTTGTAAATCGAGGACTACCTGTACTTTATCACTTTTTTCCTTTTTTTTTGGTCAATTTTTTGACACCTTGCTAGGCGACTGGTGGTACTCGGATATTGCCATATCCTAAAAGTGGTACAATGGGTGAAAAGGTTGAAAAGCCTTGCTCTAATAGGTATCCTATTTCTAGGCTGCATTTGATTTGTAACATAATATCTTTTCTTCTTCTAGGCCATAGCTGTTCTGTTCTCAAATTTTGTTATTATAACAACAGCTCTTCTGTTCAGAATAGTGCTGAAGTGAGTAATTATGGAAACATGTTATCTTTTATCATTTCTTTGTTTCCTCAAAGTTCTCTTCTGAAGCAATTTTAAACAAGGCTCTAAAGGTAATGAAAATTAAAAGCACATCCAAAATGATTATAATATTACTACTATTGTCATTTATTTGATAATGAATACATAGCTATTGAATTTGGTATACTTTCTATGTTTTTTTTTTGTTAATGACTCAGAAGGCAGTCCTAAATATATGTTAATCTTATCAAACTGGGTCATACTTGTACTTGCTCCCCCCCAATGGTTGTTTTCAAAGTCAGACATAATCTACTAATATTTACTTTCATAGTGTAGGATATTGTTAAAAGAACAGTAGCTGTCCAGAGTTGTCTGGAACATGGGCACAGCTTCAGTAGATACAAAATAATTCAGTGTGCAGAGTGAATCATCCTGTTAGGTATGAGAGGTATTGTAAGCATTTGAATTTCAGCATTATTGTCCAAAGAATTTTTCCTGGTATGATACTAGGACAGAAGTCACACTGCTGCCTTACTAAAGTAGTTAACTCTTTTTTACACCCCTTACCTATTATTTGCGCTTCTTTGAATCAACTTACTTTATTTTTTCTTCTCCATGCAGGCGACAGGTCTCCTGGGTGCAATGGGCTTCTTTGCTGATTCTGTTCCTATCGATTGTAGCTCTGACTGCAGGGACAGGAAGCAATAAGCATAGCTTGGCTGTGCATGGATTTCATCATGACATTTTTCTCAGCCATTCAAACAGTTGCCTGCAGTATACCAAGTCAGAAGAAGAATGTTGGGGGAAAGAGAACTGCACTCTTAGATGGTCCTTTCCTGGCTTTAGCTGGAATGTCACAACTACTGCAGGACCCATGAAAACAGTTCGTCTTGGACTGGGACATCTGCTCATACTAGTACAATGTTTTATTTCAGCCTTAGCCAACATCTACAATGAAAAAATACTGAAAGAAGGAGGCCAATTCAGTGAAAACATCTTTGTGCAGAATACCAAACTGTACCTCTTTGGAGCTATGTTCAATGCACTGATGCTAAGCCTGCGCCCTGAAAACAGGCGCCAGATAGAGTATTGTGGTTTTTTCTATGGTCACAACGTATTCTCGGTGGCCCTTATTTTTGTCACTGCCTTCCTTGGGCTCTCCGTGGCCTTCATTCTGAAGTTCCGAGACAACATGTTTCATGTTTTGACTGCACAAGTTACAACTGTGATCATCACCACAGTGTCAGTTTTTGTATTTGACTTTAAGCCTTCCATGGAGTTCTTCTTGGAAGCACCTGTAGTTCTTTTGTCTATATTTATCTATCACTCCAGCAGCCCTCGTTGTACCGAACACACTGTTCAGTGGGAGAGGGGCAAACATAATGGAGGTGCATGGGAGCGCTCTAGTGGGGTAAGGTTTGAAAGGTTACCTTTCTAGATATTCTTTGGGCCAATTGATTTCAGTGCACACCTCTGATTGTGATGTGAATATCAATGTTTGCCATCATTGTCAAAATAGCATTATGCTGCTAGAAGGGAGTCCTTGGTTATGACTGCCTGTCGAGTGACCGCTCAAACTTATAACAATGCTGAACAAAATAGTTTGACTATTTTTGAACTTAACAATGGTCGCAGCGCCCCAACTGTCATATAAACATGATTCTAGCATTTGACAACTGGGGCACTTTTACAGTGGTTGCAGAGTCCTGTAGTCACACAATTGCCATTTGCGACCTTCACAGCTGGCTTTCAACAAGCAAAGCCAATGAAGAAGCTGGCAATAACTCTCAAGTTGAGTTTACACGACATCACACTTAATGGCTGCAGGTGATTCATTCAATGACTGCAGTGGAGCTGATGTAAATTGGCTGTGGTCATGTGATGTTTCACTTAATAACTGTGTCACTTAGCAATGGACTAGCCGGACCCATCTGTAGTGATTAAGTGAGGATTACCTATAAATGTGGGCTTCTGTTTTCCTTATAATTGTTTGCTTAACCGAGTGTGTCCAAATGATATACTAACATTTACAATTTGTTATGAATGCATCCAGTTAAGTTAGTTATGGCCCTGTTGGAGAAATCTATACATATAACTGGACACACTTAACAACAAACTATAAAGGAAAGTCATGCTATGTTGAAACATGTTGTTGGGCAGTCCTGGTGAAGCCATTCCAGCGCTCTCAGAATGTAGTAGAAAATGCCTCTGTTGTGGGAGGGGGAGGACAGCAGAGAAGTACTTCTGTGTGCTGACCCACAAGGAGCTATTGCTCTTTGTAATAAAGGATGTGGTTCATTCAGAAAACTAGAATGGTAGTTGTGCCCTTGCTGGAAGCTGCTTAGTCTTATGTGGTATCCCACTATGAGCCATTTTTTTCCTTTGCATTTCCGAAATATATTTGTGTTCCCTAATCACATCACACTATATTTGGGATGTGCAGCTCTCTAGATTCCAGAAATATTTGACATCATAAATCAAAAAGAGCATTTTGAGACATTCCATTTTGTTTCAGGTTTTCAACTTAGAATCCTAGTGTCCCAAGAAGTTTACAATAGTATAGTGTGGTTTTTTTGGGGACATCTTAAAAGAATAGTTTGTATTTTTCAGATACATTCCGTATGAACATTAAAGTGTATTTTTAGAATAGCTTTGAATGTATAAAATTCTTTTTAAAAAATGCATTTGTGGCTATTTGCTTAGCTTTCTATTGAATTAAAGTGATTTTTTTTGAAGATTGAACACCAGAGGGCACAATTGACAAACGAGGTGCACTTACAATGTGTTCCTGGGTATGCTTCAAGCATCATTTGAATAAATATGTAGATTGTATGCAAAAGGTAATATATTAATGTGTATGTATCTGTGAAAGTAAATACATATAATTTTCATGTGAATTTGTAACTACATTAAGCCTAAAAAAAAAAAGCAACACACTTTTTACTAACTTTTTTAGGGCTTCTCTTGAAAAGATACAGTACAGAATTGGACTTATTTGGTTCCCTTTTTTCCAAATTTTGCCAGGTGCCATTGCAAAAATTATGTAATACAGATTTAATAAATGTATTTAACGAACATTTGACAAGGTCAAATTCCTACTCTTTCTACATGGGCAAATATTTTGCATGGCATATAAAATACATAACAATTGTTATGAAAGAGGAATAGGCAGTCTTGACAATGCATCTCAAAGTGACTGATTAGGAAGGATTTAATATTGTGCAGATCGTATATATTGTAGGATCTGGCCTCAGTGTCCACTAAATTGTATTTGTTAGTTATGGAATGGTTGTATGACAAGGATATACTGTAAAAATTGCAGCCCATGGGTCTTGTATGGCTTACCAACAACTTTTTTGAAAGCCGCAGATCCTATACTAGAATTGGCAGAACTATCTAGGGGTAATTTGGAGGGAGAAAGCATCCATTTCATACTTAAGAACTCTCCCAGTTAGGATCCTGGCTCTGTCCACTTTGGGATTGTTATCTTCAGCTTGTTGTATAAAGCATGGTAGAGCTTCTGGTCAATAAAAGTTATAGCTTCTATCTCTGTGATATAATTAACAAAGGTAACTTAAATTGTAATCCAGTTTCAATGAAAGAAACACTATTATAGGACAAGGACTAGTGAAGTTCTACTACCGCAATTGCTATATAGCCAATACCAAAAGTAGCTTTACTTCAAATTATGGTAAACATTAGACAAATGACATAATCTATTCATTTTATGAACTTGTTTATTAATTTTTCACTATCTTCCCTTTATTTTCTATAGGATGGAGAAGAACTTGAGAGACTCACCAAACCAGGCAGTGATCATGATTCAGATGAGGAGGCCTTATAGCAAATGGTGGTCACAACTAAAATTTGGGGGAGATCGCCTGGACATTCATGCCAAGTAGATAATGGGAGGAGGGCTTTGCAAATTCACAAAATATCTCCTATGAGTAAGATAATCAGGCATATTTCTGTTCCAACTCTAGTTGTAAGGCTCTTTCCCAGCATAGCATGTGAGGAGAGGAAACTTTTTCACAGTGGAAATGGTGGAAATCTCTTAAATGTTTTCACTAAAGTGGGATATTTTTTTTAAAGTCAAGTTCTGCTAGATGATATTTTAACTACTAACCAAACAGGATATTAAGGTGGGATTAGAAAAATCAGTGAAGGTTGTAATTTCTCCTAGTCCTCATGACTATGCACTACTAATGGTGTTGAAAACCATACGCCTTTGAGTATTAAATGCGATTAGAATTTTGAGATCTAGATATTTTTGCCAAATGGCAGGAGGGTTTGCCTATTTACAAATTACTATTCACATAATCAGTCATAAAGCACATTTACTAGAATGCTATCAATATATTAATTGCTGGGAATTATTGAGGGGCAATCACTGTCCTTTTCTTCTAGTAGACTTCCCATAGGCAACTAGTTGGTCATTGTTGAAAATAAGATACTGGAGTAAATTGAGTTTTTATGTGATCCAGCAGAACTGCTCATGTTTCTGTGTATTTAATCTTCTAAAATGAAGATTTATTTTTGCAGCAATTGGAATTCAGAAGATTTGGATGCAGAAGGAAAGCATCATTTTGAACCATGTATTTTGAGACAGTTGATTTTTTTTCACCTTAAAATAAAGAGACTGGAGTGCTAATGCTAACCAAGATATCTCAGTTCAAAGATGATGTGAGAGAAGAATTTATTGATGGAATTATGAAAGCTATCACTTTATGGAAATCCAGAAGCACAGTCCTCAAAATATTATTGTATACCACAAATACAGAGATTACATGGTAACATTTTTTTATGTGTAAGATGTGCTTTATCCTTTAAGCTTTGGAAAATATTGTTGCCATCATGTGTTGTATGCCTGGAGTATCATATAAACCATTTATTTTTATATGACTATCCCTGTGATACCCAGTGTTAAAATCTGCGTATGCTTGAGCCTCATAATTACAGTAATTAGGATATCATTTGAATATGAAAACCAATATTTGAGCATTTCTTCTGAATGCCTTTATCATCACAAATCAGATGAGTTATCCCGCTGATGGATCCCTTAAATGAATAGGAAATTAATAACATGGCTTTCTAGCCATTTTGCATATTTCCATACAATTTGGCTACTATTTTTAGTTTTGCTGCATGAAAATAGATGAATTATTTATTTAAGCATAAAATTTAAGATTACTTCTTTCAAAATATACCAACAGGATCATCCTTCCAGGATAATGCAAAACGGGATCCAGAAAGTTATGGTATTCCAAATATTTGTTCATTCTTAGCTGGTGTAGCTAAAGCAGGGGTGTCAAACTGCTGGCCCGTGGGCCAGTTGCATCATATGGAGGCCGTGCCCACCCCACTTCCGGCAATATGTTGTGACGCGTCACGTGACGTGGCAAGTTTGACACCTATGAGCTAAAGGAATGAATTGCACTCTTAACATCTGGGGTTGAGTGATAAAGGTTTCTACCCCTAGTATAAACCATGTAATACTGGATAACGCTGCACTTAACCTTTTACATGCCATATGATCATGTTCACAAGCTATGCGTTTCAAGTGAATTGTTACTTTCCCTGGTGAATAATTGATGTGCAACTATCTCAGATTGGTGCTATACAGATATTCCATCTTTTCTGACTAATTTATCCAGCGACTATCCTTGATGGTGAATTGCAATCCAACAATATCTGGAAGTCAAATGTTTGAAGAAGAATCTTTTAAGGCATGTCAGCCAGGAAAATTTATAATCCAGTATTTCTAATCTTTAATAGAAATTTTAAATATAGGCCATCTTTCATTTCAGGAAAATTTGTAATCCAGTATTTCTAATCTTTAATAGAAATTTTAAATATAGGCCATCTTTCATATCTAGGTTATGTACTTTAAGGAATGTTAATCCCTTAAAGAAATGTTACCTACCCTATAAATATTTCCTTAGCTTTCAGCTTGGAACCAGCAAATTGGAGTGCTTCCCAATCCTTGGGTTGTCTTGGTTCAGTCTTTTGTACACATTAATGTTTGTGTTAAATTCCATAAAAGACAAAAGAAATACAGGCATAAAATGCAGTGCAACATAAGAGTTTGTGCTGACGTATATTTAAAGCTGTAACAATGCATGCAAATTTTTCTGTGGATATGATAAAGAAGTATATGTTTTTCTAGCACTGGTGATTCAGTTTTGGAATGGAAATGTATAAAGAAAATAGTACGATTCAAGACATTTAGCAACTGTGACATAGAAATTTCTAAATTATATTGTGTAAAATAATGCTTAAATTATGATGTGAAGTTTCAGTTCAGTTTTATACTTCAAGTTTAAGATTCATTTGTAAAAATGCCTGCAGGGGCAAGAGTTAATATTGCAAAATTATTGGAAGAGGAATGTATGAAAATGCTAGGCAAATATTCCAATCAGGGTTATTGTGTTGATAGAAGGTGGTTCTCTTATTTGCTTATATAAGTTAATTTATATTTTTCTGTAATGTTGCTACCACACTGGTACCTGGTATAATGAAGCATCCTTTTGACCCTGCTTTATTTCATGTTTGTAGCATTTATTCAGAAATACTGTTTGAAGTAAGGATTTCTTTTACCATCTTCGTTGACGCAAGTATCCATTGTGCTTTTATTTTTTGGAAGCCTTGATAGTTTCTGAAGAAGTAGTTCTAACATAACAGAATGCATATTCTTTAACAGCAGTTGTTTAAATACAGTTGCAAGATGAACTTTGCCTAACTTGTGCCTGGAATAAATTAAAATTTGGGAGGGGGAGTTGAGTTTCAATTGTTTTCCAGACCAGAAAAAGCTAGGTAAATGGATGTTGGTTGTATGCATACCAATAGAATTAGAAACATAAAAATTAATATTTTAGTGACCAATATGGACTTTTCAGAACAGTTAGAAAACCAATATTCAAATACATATTTTTAAAAGTTGGTAATCACACATAATTATGCTTTCAGTAATGAACAAATTAAGAGTCTTTTAAGGTACATCAAACTGTTGCCCAAACTAGGTATGTTCAAGACCTTTGATACCCTAGAAGTAGCTGATTAAGCATTCCTGACCTAATATATATACGGTATATAAGTTTTTTATTTTGTTTTTGCAAGGGCCTACATGGCTTTGGATTGAATATGGAGTACTTTAATAATTTTCCTATACTGGAAAAGGTTAAATATCCATCTGTTAGCACGTCTTCTTCAAAAGATTGTCCTTTTGCATTCATGTGGCCTGGCAGACTCATATAGGGAACATATATTTGTCCACTAAATATGTGTTTTGTCTGTGTTTGAGAAAGAAATATGCTTTGTTTGGCTTATGTGGAATTTAACAAGAAATTTCTTAAAAGAAAATTCTGAAAGTTTTTTTCATTAGTGGTATGTAGCTTTTTTTCAAATATCTAATAACGAAACAAAAATAAATAAAAACCAAGACTGTCAAATTTAAAGCTAATGTTGAACAACATTGTTTTCAGTTGTGTCTTTTGATTGGTTTGGTCTTACTTATTTTAACATTACAGTTATTCCTAACATGATGTTTTCAGGAAGTTGTGAAATCACTCATTTTAGATTACATTGCACTTAAAGATATAAAACACATTTCTGGAAAAAATCCTCACAAAACATTTGATAAATCTCCCTAGCATGTTTTGCAAGTTAACTTTAATCAAGTTTAGTGAAATTTTGAGATCACATATGGATTACATCCTGTCTTACAGATTATATATGAACATCAATTAAAACCCATCTCACTATTTAGGTTTAGCTCAATATGCCTTCTTTGGCAATTTACACAAATGTTCTCTGGTGATCCATTCAGATTGGTATTGGTAATGGTGGTGGTGATGTTTGTGAAGCTGCTTTTGAGGTTTCCTCAAAAGTATAGGATACTATAGATTGAGAATCTCTTGAATTCCAAAACCAGAGAAATTATTTCCTTTTCTTCTTTTCTGCATAGGAATTGGGACAGTATTGTTGTTTTACTGCTGGCTTTTAGGCCTCATGTAAGTTGCAGCAATTGCTATGATATATTAAGAAAAGGTTTTTCTGACATGCTAAGATTTTTATCTAATTAAGAGTATATTGTACCTGTATAGAGGAATGTTATACTTGTTTCCATCTGCAGTTTGAATTGATACATACAAAGTATAGATATTTCTATCACGCCTTTATTATTTTTACAAATAACTCAAGGCGGCAAACATATCTAACACAACTTCCTCCTCCTATTTTCCATATAAGAACAACCCTATGAGATGGGTTGGGCTGAGTGACTGGCCCAAAGATGTTAGACAAAATAAAGAGGGGTTATTGCATTAAGGTTCTGCCCTGTGGCTTTGCGTAATATATTGCTGGCTAAAAAGCTGAAATAGTTCGATCCTGATGGGCTCAGGGTTGAACTCAGCATTCCATCCTTCTGAGGTTGGTAAAATGAGGACCCAGATTTTGTAAAGTGCTTAGAGAGTGCTGGAAAAGCATTATGAAGCGGTATATACGGTAAGTCTAAGTGCTGCTGCTATTGCTAAAGCTGAAATCTTTGTTCTCTTGTATTTTCACTCAAAATCAGACTATTCTTAAATTGTTAGTTCTAGAAACTCTTCAGATTGGTAATTGACAGAATCATATAGAGATCGCATACTATGAACAAAGTTATTTTAGTCAAAGCATTTTTAAAACACCTCTAGAAATCATTTTCTTAACTATCATAAACCCTCCTAAAAAACTGCAGTGTGAAGATTGTATTCTGCAACACAATTCACTATTCTTCCTCTTCAATAAAGCTTCACAGCTCTCAAATATATATTTCCTGAGGGAGTGGGGATGCAGTTTGACAAAAACTGAAGTCCATTGTATATGTTATATCCTATCCACCATACAATAATCACCATTAGGAAAGAGTTTCTTATTCTATATACACACAACACAAGGAAATACCTCAAGTTAGAAGAGCTCTAAAATATAAAGGAGTCTTTATTTCATAAGGCATCAGTGAAATTAATTTCACCTCTTTCAGTTCATGAAAATGTGTGTTACAGAGAAGGCCAAATTTTATACGCTCCCTTGACTGAACACTAAGGCAATAGAAAATGTTCACGCAATCATAAAGCAATTTCCGCATGTGGCCTTTTGTGACTTGAATGACTAGTAGGATGCAAGCAGTCGAAGGCTAAATTGCTACTTTCTGTAGGGGTATCCATGGTGGTAACTTCCATGATGATGATAATCATCTTGGTAACCTTCCTGATAACCTTGGTGATAACCATGGTAGCCATACTCTGCATATTCATCTTCTGGGCATCGCATGCCTAGTGACTGCTGAATGGCCATCTCCTGTCGTCGAAGTTGCATAGAGTCAATTAAATCATATACAATCACCATGGACCACATTGGGGAAGGATACCAAGATTTGACATTCCCATCTTTGCCAACCAAAAGCATGGAAAAATATTCAGGACTGATCTGGAAATAATTGCGAATGTCTTTCACCAAATGAACAGGGACATCTTCTCTGTCCACACTGGAGCTCCCTAGAAAAGGTCAGAATTAGGGGGAAATGTTAACATTTTCAGATCAGCAGATAAGTTGGTCTTGAAAGCATAGCATATTTAATTGAATATATTTTTACTATTTAAGATAACTGCTATTGCTGAAATTGACCTGGAATTAAATTAGTTGTAGTAGAAATGCTTTTTGATGCTAGAAAGAATCTTTGATAATCATATCTAAGAGAAAAATCCCTCCTTTTTTGTGTTTTGAAGCTGCATTAAGACATTTTTCCAGTAGCAAGTCCAGTGCAATGGGAGAAATTTCTCTTTAGTGTGTCTAATTTCCTACAGAATCCCTATTGATAAGTAAATTATCATATTTTGTTATTACGGTATCCAAAAAAATTTACGTTTAAAAGGATTATGGTATATAAAAAGAATGATTATAGGAAACATTAAATTTTCCAAACTCTTGGACAAGGACCTACGTGTTTATGTATAAGAGACTTCTTGTTTTAATCGTTTGATGTCTAAGTTTACTAAAGTTGTCCCAAAAGGGTCGTTAGAACACCCCAGTTAAATGCCCAGTGCAGCTCTGGCAATAGGAAGTGACCTAAGCAGTCAACATGATTGTTTGAGTAGCATCTCTCTGTTGAATAAACTTAAATTTAAAGCATATTTACCAAAATGCTGAACATCAGAAAAGATGCCTAGAGCAATGGTAGAGAAAGATGAAAAGTTAATTCTGATTGTTATGACCACCCTGCACAGCATGTTACTCAGATTCATTTAACTCTTTATTTTCACGGGCAGAGCATGATGTTATGACTGGGACAGCATCTTACTATCTTCTGGCCTGTGGACTCAGAGAATATAATACTCTCTGGGTTGTCCTCTTGTGGGCAGGAGCCATATCCCTTTGGGAAATGGAGCATAACATATGGATCTGCAAGATTGTCTATGGTTCTCATGTAGAAGTGGTGATGCTGACAGTATTTAAAGAGCATGTGGTATAGGACTATGAAAAGTTCCAGAGTTCACAATAATAGATATAGTAACAAGACATGATAGAAGTTGATTTGATGCGTATGGAAGAAATTAAATCTGCTTTCCAAAATGGGTTTAGTGAAGTACTACCTGCTGTTTGGATTTGGAAACAAACAAAAATCCAACAAAATCTAATGAAAACTATATAAAACAATAATACATGTATCTACAAAAAGTAATAGAAAAAAAAAAGTCAAACAGCAATAACACTGTTCTCCAATTGGGGCTCCAGCATATCACATCTCAAAGAGCTAGAGAAGGATGACACTACAATGTACTTATATGAGGTTACTAATAACATTGTACTGCCTAGTCTCAAGAATAATTCACTATTTCTAAATATAAACAAAATAAATAATGGTTCAGTATAAAGAATAATACACATCATGTTCGTGTTTGGAAATTTAGGACAGTCAAAATCTGAAAAGGATTTCTTACCATTGATTGGATATAGTTCTAGGACTCCACCAATCTCCTCTCCCATGCCTAATAACTTAAGGATAATTATATGCCGCAGACCTATAGAAGAAAGGTATCAATTACTGAATAACATCTTGATGGCAATAATTTTTATAATGCAAAATATACAACAATTATAGAATTGAGGGGGTCCTTGGTGCTCTTGCTTGTTTTCTTACAGACATTTCATTACCCTAACTAGGTAACATCATCAATATTAGTAAGGAGTGCTGTTTGCTGTCAGTTTATATTCTATTTAATTATAGAATTAAATGCAACATTTTGCAAAATATTTTTACTTCAGTTATATAATCATAATTTTTATACTTCCCATGTGTATAGCCCACTGAATATATCTAGAATTACTTCAGGCAGTTCCCCAATCCTGGAGTCTAATAGAGCTAGATACCGTAAGTACAATTCATATTGATACGTTATTTTTTTTTGAAACTCTGTATCAGAATTGCTCAAATCACTATCAAAAAATACAAAGGGGAGCTAGTCCATTGTACTATTTTAGTAGTTTACAAGAATACCATAATTTGACTAAACTTTTGTGAGAAAGGATAGTAGGAAAATCTATATTCATGATCAGTCATTTTTTTCTCTTCATAATTCAGACACTAAGATTAATTTTGGAGATTTGTAAGAATCTAATATTAAACATTTACAGTGCAATCCTATAGATGCCTACTCAGTAATCAATTCTTATATGTTCCAGGACAGGATTGCCGTTTAAGAAACCATCATTTGATCATGATTGTTCACTAAGACCTAAGAAAAAGGAGGATTGTAATTTATCAATTGGCTTATTTCAAAAAAGGAAGAAAATATGAAATTGACCACATGGCCTTTTGACTGATTGCACTATGATCCCTCCATTTGGAAGAATCTTAAAATGATTCAGAAGTTTAAGAAACCTCACTGTAATGGAATTATTTTTAACAGGCATAGATGTAAAGCCACAAAAAAAGAAAGAAAGGAGACAATTATTATCCCAACTTTATTTATTTTTATTAATAGTCTTTCCTACTCATATTTTCCCCACAGTAGCAACCCTTTAAGATGAGTTGGGCTGAGAAATAATGACTGGCCCAAAGTCACCCATCCGGCTTTCATGTCTAAGGCAGGACTAGAACTCACAGTCTCCTGGTTTCTAGCCTGGTGCCTTAACTACTAGATCAAATTGGTTCTTATTATTTACCAAAATTATTACTTACCAAAATTGCATGCTTGCCCATTCAGGGCTGTAAGCTGCTGTGAATAGGCCCAGTCTTCTTCATTGGGAGTGGATATTACCAACAGTCTCCTTCTCCAACGGAATCTGGAATGAAAAAGAGGACATACTAAAAAAAATCCCCATGTTACTGGGTAGAATCCATCAATTAGTCATTACAGCTTTCTGTGTAGCTTCTGCCTATTTATGACAGACATTGTAAAGCAATCAATAGCTCTCCAGATATTAATTCAACATCTGTAGCCTTAGCCACAATGGTCAATGTTGAGGGAGACTGGAAGTTATTCAGCAACAGCTGGAAACTACAGTCTCAAAAGTCCTTTTTTTTCTTCAAAAGGCAACTGGACTGTTTCTTCCTTGAAGAAAAAGATGTTTCTCTTCTCATCCAAGAAGCCTTATCACCCCACCTGATGATGTGGGGTGACGAACTGATGAAGCTTCTTAGATGAGAAGCTAAATGTTTTCTTCTTTGTCCTCAAGGAAAAAACAAATCCAGTTACCTTTTGAAGAAAAAAAGCACCTTTGAGACCTGGATGGCTGAGAATCTCACCAGACATCTGGAAACTATAGTTTATCCACTCCTATCTAGTAGAGGATGAAGTCTATTTAAGGGAAGGGAAAATAATCTACACTTTTGGTTCAGCTGACCTTGATATGTTGTTAAGAAACTCTCCTATTGGTTGCAGCTCTGTTTTATTAATTTATAGTCAGACTCTTCATTCCCCTGGAAAAAAAATTAAAAGACTACATGAAAATTGGCAGGATCTGGAGGATTATGGATAAAAAGGTAGTTTGGAAAGAACCATAACTGTCCATAAAAGAGCTTCCCCACAGAAATATGAGCAAAGTCTTATTTATCAAAAGTCCAAAACAACTTTCTTCAGTTAATTAGTTCTGCTGGGAATACAGTTGTACTTGTTCTCAAATACCTGGGTTGATAGCCATAGTCACTGGCTGGCATCAAAAAGGCTAGCAAGATTGGACAATTGAAGTCCTGCTGCTGTTTATGTACAAGCAATGCACATAAGACATATTAAAAAGATGACAAAATTTTTAATCAGCTGTTTGTACCCAACAATTTGAAATCAGTGATCATTGCTACAAATCCCCGTTGAAACACCCCAAAATTTACTCCTTAGGTTCGTCCTCCTGAAGTGTTATTCTGCATTGCTCAGCTTTTGTAGGACTTTCAGAATTCTTCTAACAAGCAAAATACATCATACAAGCTTGATATACCTTATGTCAACACATTTGGGGTGAAGACTTTTATTTCCAAAAATCTGACTCATTCTGGAAAGTGAGAAGATCCCTGAGGATGCGCTCCAGCATGAGTCCAAAACCTTGGAAGAATAAATCTTTGGTCCAGGTGACTGACTCAGATTGGATCCTGCAACATTATCCTATATTTGCTTTCATTCACAAAATGACTCACTGGGGCTGGAAGGAAATCAGCTTAAGTAATGTTCTTATTAGGTATTTATTTCTGAATATATAGGCTTTTTTAAAAGAAAAAAAACTCAAACTATAGTCGACTACCGTTAACGTAAGATTGTAGAAGGAGTAAAATATAATAATTTTCTTTTATTCTAGACACTCCATCGAAATCCTTTATGGACCTGTTTTTCAAAAGGTCTCTAACAAAGAATAAAAGAAACGTTTGTTACGGAAGGGCAAAGACGAAAAGGTAAAGAAACTATGCGCTGACCTTTCATAGATAGTCTAGTAATACAGACTTCATGGCAATAGGCACTTCATAGTATTGCTATAAAACAAAGAATTAAGAAGAGCTTTAATTGAAAACAAATCTCTTGGCATCTCCCAACTCACATGACTTATGGATACAAGCAGTTTAATATTATCATGATCCAAAAGCTGATATAGTAATAAATTTAGCTGTTCCTAAACTGGTCAGATGTAGTTTAACTGGGAGCTTTTTGCATGCCATCTTGAATTCCATCAGGAAGGAAAGGTATATACACATACCCATATTTGTTTTGCTAAAGGCGACATAGTGAAAACTTCAATGACATCGTAAGGTCTTTAGAATTGTATGTCCTGGACTTCTGCCAAGGGATTGCAGGGCTCCGCACCCTCCGGTCAGTTTTGCCCTGCCTGGGGACCCTAAATGGGTCAAAGGTCAGCCTGCAGAGGTGACGAAGGAAGCCCCCCCCATTGATCATGGAAAGACAGAGGTCAATCCGTTTGATCTGGGGGAAGCCCTTCAACTCGACAGGAGAAAGGCTAGCTGCACTCCAGTGACTAGCCCAAGCTACTGGCATCTGAAGTCCAAAAGCACCAACTAAGAACAACTGTGAACAGAGTGTTTGGAACTAGCTGAGAATATCAATCTTCTCTTCTCTATTTGGAAACTGATTTCCTGGAAAAGATCCCTAAGAAGCAAAAAGTCCTCCAAAAGTGAGAAGGAAGGGGATTATAACTCCACCCTTCCATAGATGGAAGCAGCAATTTAATTTTTATGGGGGACAAAAATACATTGAAATGGATTAATGTAAAGCTATAATCTGGATAAAACTGAAAACTATGGAAATTGTTAAGATTTTCCATTTGAAAGAATATTGATGAAATTATAAGAAAATATTTTTTTTCATTTTAAAAGTTGGAAAATAAACAGCTACTGACATCTAGTGGTGGATCAGAGTATAGAATTATAGCTGCCCTGCCTCAGAAATTGGCAAGATGCCCCAAAACAGAGCACAACTTGTTCCTTTGATCCTCAGTGACTCTAGCTAAATAGAGAACAGCTAGGAATAGAGGAAAGAAAATACACTGGGCTATCTATTGTAGAATGAGAAATACAATTGTTATAAAAACTGCTGACCTTCTTGAATTATAAACACTAAGCTTGATATTTAACTTCAAGAATCATTTGCAGGGAAAGAAAAACTTTGACTTTCTGGCTATTGTTCCAGGGGGGAAATTATTGTATTGTTTTTAAGTGGTTGAACATTTTGGACTGTTCATAAACATAAGAACTATATAAATCTATGGTGTTTGGAACTTAAGACTGGTTGGTTTGATGAAAATGGAGGTTGCATACACAATTAAAAGTGGTAGGAAACCACACTCAATATTCTTTTCTAAAATCCCCAGTCTGGTATATCAGAGATCTGCAGGAGTAATACTTCAAGACAAGACAAATATCTTCCAGGAGGAAATGCATGCTACGTTGCAACTAATCCAAATGACAATTGTTTCAAATCATTATAAGATTAAAAATAATTTTGATGATATAAATGAGCACATTCTTGACTTAAGCTCACACTTAAAAAACTCAGAAAATGATGTCAAAGAATGAACAAATAAATCAGACAATAGAACAAAAATCAGAGGAAAGTGACTCAAAGATGGAGGCTACAGATGAAGAAAATCACAGCTTAACACAGACAAAGAAAAATCTGCAAGATTCTACTAAAATATTGGAAATGGAAAAGACATTTTATTTTTCAGGACTTCAAAACACACCTGAAGATAAGAAAGAAGGTTTGATAAAATGGATTATAGAACTGTCAGGAGAACCACTAGAGTTTGGGAGACAAAAAATGAAAAGAGAAATCGAGGGAGAAGGAAAGTAGAAGCTTCTTAACAAATATAAATGGATGAAACTCTCCCTCAGAAGTGCCTCACTCAACTTGTCTTTCCCATTCTTAACAACACTTATTAAAAATACAGGAAGAATCCCCTGGCAAGCTGAACACACTGACTTGGAAAGCTGCTTGGCAAAAGAAGAAGGCGAGAGCCAGACTCAAGAAAGATGATTTGACCTACCAGATAGAGTACTACATGACTAAACATTTGTTTGCATATGGTTAAAGGAATAGTTAAATCTTGAATATGAATGGCTTTTATAGTAAGAGAGATGTGATTTATAAGTAATATAGTATTTTTTATGATATGGGAAATGTAAAAATATTGGGATGATTTAAATGTATGAAATGTTTTGGATATTTAAATGTAATCAATTTTGAGAAAATTATAACTGACAAGAAATGTTTTGAATACTGAGGAGAAATTAAGCTTAAATAAGAATTCTGAAAACAGGACCCATAGCGATTTACATAAGATGATTTTTTGCAAATGCAGCTGTAAAATAAGTTGATTAGAAAAGATGCTACTTACTGATGTTATTGTTATTTGTATAAATACTAGAAAAATGTCTATATTCAACTTTGTATGTATTGAAAGTACTAAGAACTTTATTTTCTCAATGTTGGTAAAAGGAGAATATTATTGGAAGAAGATCAAGGAAAGGTATTTCTAGTTAGTATGTTGATTATGAAATCATAGAAATAAACCATTATTAATTGTTGTTAAATATATGAACCCAGACAACACGTTGTTTACCAAGCACTAAAGATTGTTATTTTTTAAAAAATCAATAAAATATATATTTTTTAAAAGAATTGCATATCCTGGGTCAGCCTGGTACACCCAAAGGTGCTTTTTAAAAGGTCACTAGACTTTGTTTTTCCTTGAAGACATTTTGCTTTTCATCCAAGAGGTTTCCTCAGTTCTGAACTGAACTGAAGAAGCTTCTTGGATGAGAAGGGAAATGTCTTCAAGGAAAAATAACATCTAGTGACCTTTTAAAAAGCACCTTTGGGATAACTGTGACCTGGATGACTGAGAATCTCCATAGACATCCAGCCGAGTACAGTCTTTTCAAATGAAATGAGCCAATTTTTAAATTAATTCTGCAACTCCACTTTCCTCTTTTATGTTTGTACCCTGAATCATATCTCTCATATGACCAACTCTCCTTTCTGCCCTTCTCATCTCTATTCTTAGTTGGTCACACTAGTCAAATATCATAGTAATTGTAATACAAACCATCCACAGGACATCTGGTCTATTCATTAATTTTGCTAATATACTTCTTCCTACCTTGGCCTTCATATCAGAATCTGTTAACACCATAAAGAAGTCATCATAGGTCATTCCATATTCTCTTCTCAGCTCATTGATGAGATTCTGATCCACCAGGTCTTCGTCCTCTATCACCTTCATAGGATTCTCATTATCTTAAAAAGGAACGAAATGGGGATGAGCAAATGTCTCTGTTCTCTTCTTCAAAGATACCTATCAGATATCACATTAATTTCCACTAATGCAAGCAATGATGGTGAACGCTTGCTACCTTCTTGTCAAACATGAGAAGATTATTCCTTAGATACTACTAATAGGCAGATGGTCTGATATAGACAAAGCAACTTATGAGTCATAGGGTAAAGAATCTATGAGCTTATCTAGGGAAAGAAAAAAATAAATATGGTGGAATACAGACTGTCTCTGTCTCTTTACTTTTTAAAAATATATATATTAAAACTATCTCTGTTGTGCAAATTAGGCAGATCTTCCTCTCCACCAATAAAGGAGAAGGTCTGCATGTCTTTTAGCCATGTTATGCCCTCCCAAGAAAGTAGGTTTGGCTTTCTGGTGATGTAACATTAAAATTAACTGAGATGTATCATCCAATGGCATAATTTTCATTCTCTTTAGATATCAGTGAATCATTTTAAGTATTTTTGTATATGCAGCACAACTTAAAAACCAAGAATGAGCAATCCAAAAATCTACCCAGAAATGGAGTTTCAGAAGACCGGAGAGATCACCACATCCATGGGGAAATGTGCTAAATTCCAAGATCTGTTTAAACCACTTTCCGTATTCATGCCTTTATAAATTAATCATGTCATGGTATGTGGTTTTGTTCATTCTTAAATAGCAATAAAATTTGTTCTCATGAAAGGGATTTCAAGAGATTATTCTAATAAAATGTTCTCATTATTCAATTACATTCATTCCTAAACAGTTTCCTAAATAGAAAATAATTCAAGTATATTATTCTCCTGTCTTTAACTCTCAAAGAAAAACACAGACATGCTACAAAATGAATGTATTTCCATGCCATAATACCAGTAGCTGTAAGCTGTGTTGTTTTTTTAACCTAAACAAATTAAAGGTTCTCATATACAAATCTTTTGGTTTTGTGTATGAAAATTTGTTTACGTGCCACAATTGGCCACGTTCACATACTGCACTCAGTCATGATTCATACAAAATGTTAATCCACTTCTAACCAAGTTACATGGTTTATGTAATGTATAGACTCAGCTTTTCCCTTCATTGTTTATTCAATTAGCCAGAAAAAAAGCTGGCTTCACTCTGTTGCCTTTTGAAATAATACCTTGGCAGTTACTGATGCCATTGCCTATCTTCTATAGGATACCTCAACTAGTATATTCCCACAACCCCAAGATGAGACAATGAGAGCTCTTACAATCTTGTATGTATACAACAATCTGTCATATTGGCAATGGAAAAAGTACAAAGGAAAATGTCTATAATGAATCCTCTTAACCATAGCTTAGAGGTTTCAACACTTCCTTGGGATATGGACCAATTTCACAAAAGTTAAGCAAGCCTTATAAAAAGATGGAGGTATAAAATAGATCCAATATAAAATCCCCCTTTTACTGAAATGAACACAAATACAGTCAACATGCAAGGCAGACTTTTGGATCATGCTGACTTGCTACAATTAGTTTAATTTCCTTTGAGAAAGAAGAGATGTTTTAATTTCATAGTATAGATTAAAAAGAGCTGTCTATAAAGTTAACGACCTCACATTTAGTCTGAAGTATGGCTCAATAGCATTCAATAACCAAGGACGCTTAGTGTCACACATTAAAAAAGAAATAAAAGAATCCAAGCTTACCTTCCAGCCAGACAACTATCAAGTTTAATAAAAAATAAAAGACCCTTGCAACAGTTGTTCTTTTTATTACTTTTTTTCCTGGAAAAGTCACTTTAATTAAAAGCTGAGGAAGGCCACTTCTAGAGCATTCATTTTTCCTGCCCAAATCCAGACCTTTTTCTTTGGTTCTCCTAGGAGTTCTGCCTTTGTTTTTAAAGCTATCTGTAGCCCAGAGAGAGGTTGGGATACTTCTCTGTGTCCTATATGATGGAGGGTACATCACTCTCCTGTAAAGTTCTTGATTCTATATTTAGCCAATGGACCATGAATGTCTGAACTTGTCTGGGTTGCCAGCTGATCTTTACAACACAAGCCCAGCATCCAAATATGTCCAGTTCTTTATTCTCTTTTATTGGACTAAAAGATAACAAAATTAGTGAAGCACAAAAGCACATCAGGACATAACTGGGAGGGACAGCCACAGGAGGGGAAAGAGAAAAAAAATCTTCTCCTTTCCTCTGATGGAATATCAGTGTACGCTCTTCAAATTCACAAAATGGCTTCTTTGGATCCATCCTGATATTTTTAAATTGATCAACCCATCAGAAGCAACTAACAATTTTGCAACATTACAAAAAAAGCAATGGAATATTTTTAT
Organism: Protobothrops mucrosquamatus; assembly: GCF_001527695.2. Lineage (NCBI taxonomy): Eukaryota > Metazoa > Chordata > Lepidosauria > Squamata > Viperidae > Protobothrops > Protobothrops mucrosquamatus. The sequence continues at coordinate 110,826 of NW_015386183.1, read as the reverse complement.
TTTTATTATGTCTATACAGCATGAACTTTCTAAAATGTAAATGTTTGTAGCCCGAAGGTATATAATATCAGAGATCATAATACTTTAATTGACAAGAGGAAAGATGTACAGAAAAATACATTTCATCTACTTTTACTTTAGTAAAAAAGAAAACTAACAAAAGGTAAGGCAAACCTTTCTTAGAATCACAAAGCTTGTTTAGAGACAGACTTTCTCCTGCCTTTTCAATTAATTGTCAGAAACTGTTTTACTTGACTCTATAAAATAAGGATATACTAGTCTTGGCAGTATAAGCATGCACTCCCCTTTGTGTGTGAACAGTCTCACAAGCCCAGGGAGTTTCAGGATTTGACTTCTCCTAGTAGAAGTCTTTGAAGAAAGGCTTTCTTGCCCTAAATATTCATGCTGGTGAATGGACAATGAAGGCACCGCCAGTAGAAGTTAGTTTAATTTTGAGGACAGGACAAATGGGATGATTGCCCCCTACTCCCTTTCACTGTTGTCTGGCCTTTCATACAGGTAAAAATTAAGTAAACTTCAATTACATAAAAGAATTAGATATAAAATATGTGGCTAATCACATATTTTATGAGTTAAAAGATTTTGAGTCTATTTTGTGATCTAATCACACTTTTGAACTTTCAGTTGTTTTACTAGTTTGTAAGCTATTAGAAAGATACTCAATAAATCTGAATATGATGCTTAGGAAAAGAAATATCCAAAGGAAATACTAGAGCTACCTGTATACATACAAAAAGGGAATACAAATACATATTATCTGAAAAAGGGTTTTCATATTCTTCCCAACCAGAGGTCTGTCTGTCTGTCTATGTCAACACTGCAACGATCTTGGCTGAAGCAATTTTTGCTTCGTTTTTGGTGCCACAGTACTGGGAGGGGGAATGAGTGGTTTTAAGGTTAGACTAAAGAATAAATTGTCCCGTGGGAACCCAAGGTCATTGCTGCCTGACTTTTAGTGGGCTGAGCTTTCTGTTAGAATGTCAGCCAAAATATTCTATTGGGGAACGTGGGTAATTACACAGTACTGGGGTCGGAAGTTCAACTTTGTAACATTGTAACACTTGGGAGGGAATTCCAGACTTGGTTTCACTTCTGACTGTGCCGATACTTTGTAGGCAATAAATATGTTATTTAAGGAAACCTCTTGCCTTGGAGTTCTGCTTTTACTGGTCTCATCTATCGGAACCATGACAGACAGACAGACAGACAGACAGACAGTCAGTCAGTCAGTCTGTCTGTCTGTCTGTCTGTCTGTCTGTCTGTCTGTCTATCTATCTATCTATCTATACAGCTGTCCATCTCACATTTGTGATTCTAGGTGACTTTCCACACCCACCCTGTCCTTTTAAATGCATACATATATTTATATATTTCATGGTTGCTAATTTCCTTGAGCATTCTATGTAATAAAATTAAACCAACCTAGCTGGAAATGATCGATCTTCATATGACTGTTGTTCATTGTGCCAAAGATGGTGATAACTGAAATTTTTCTAGTCGCCATTTTGCAAAAGCTCTCCAAATATTCATCCCTCTGTTGCGCATACATGTTGTTGTCAGCTTTGGGTGTTGTGATCAGCTAAAAAAATGACAGAGCATTAGTTTCAGGAAACCAAACAACACAAGGCCCAATAACTCATACCCTACCCACCAAGACTTTTCCTTTCCCTGTATTTTAATGGTGATGAGAAACAATATTTACTAGTTGGAATTTTAGATATAATTTGTGACAAGTCAACTCTCATGATATGTATAGTATATTGGATTTAATGCTCTGCCAGAATTAGTTTTGGGGAGAAAATACAGCTAGACACAGTGAGTCTAAGGCTAGCTACCAAAAAATGAATGAAAATTTATTAACTTATCTTTCCAAAACCAACATTCTAATTAATAACACGATAAAATGTTTTCATAGATTATTAGCTACATGTCTAGTATTTCCACAACATTACCATATAGCAAGAAAAATACTATGGCATTAATCAAACAAAACATCCTGATTGTGGATGATAGTGTCCTTGTAAATAGAGTTTTTTATGCATTTGAATTTATTACATATTGCAAATTGCAAATGTACATGGTTAAAAAAAAGGACAGTTTAAAATATACAAAAAAGGAGCCCTTTTGAATTTGTATAATTTGCATTTTAATAGTTAACTAAGTACATTTGTCCTCTATAAATTATTCCTGGTTATTTTTTTCAGCTAGAGTCCAGTTGTAAAAACAAGATTGTTTGAAGGCTAGCATTGTTTGCCTGCCTGATTATTCCCATGATGAAGCAAGAAAATATGACTTGATAAAAGCCTAGAATTTCTATCACTGAAATACAAACTATATCTGTACTTTAGAATTTTACACTGATAGAAGGTGGGACCCACCCTTCTTTAAAAAGTATACAATAAATAAAATGTATTATTTTTTATACTATAATCCAGTTAGGGTGGAATGACTTGATTTATCCATACCTTGCTAAACAAAAGTTATGTGACTGGTTTTA